>NC_057805.1:373118505-373167988 GCF_018294505.1 Triticum aestivum
CGTCATTAGCATTACAGCTACAGTAACAAGCAGCCGGCCAGACCCGCAAGCGGCAGAGGCAGCCTGTCGGCTCCGCACCAGACCAGTCGGCGGGGCCCACCAGGCGGCAGGCCCCAGCGGCTGGCGGAGAAGCCGGCGACAGGAGACACTGACAGTCGGGTCCTACACCCGGCCAGATTACCATTGTACCCCAGGGGGGTAGGCCTATATAAACCCCCCAGGGCACCCATGCAAAGGGTTCCCAACCAGTTAGACCTAGACATACACATAGAGAGAGGAGAGAGCAAGCCCTGCTTTCTCCTACCTCTAGCATACAGCTCGAGGAGCACTATTGTACTCACTAGTGCCTTAGTGATCATGCGGAGACCCCGCAGAGCAGGACTAGGGGTGTTATCTCCTAGGAGAGCCTCGAACCTGGGTAAAGTACGTCGGCGTTCATGTCTACGCCTCATCCCGCTTCCTGGCACCGGTGACGTTCTACTCGCTCCCACCATGATAAGCCATCCCTTGGCATATGTCGCACCCAACCCCCGACACTGTCTGTAAAATGGGTATTGACCCATCCAGAATCAAGCCTAGTAACACCACCTTTAAAGGAGTGATACCCGGCGTCGAGCCCCGCTGCACAGGCTCATTAACATTGGATGTAGTCTTCGGTTCGCCGGACAACTTCCGAAGCGAAGACTTGATCTTCGACATCGTCCCCTTCCGCAGTGGTCATCACACACAGCTCAGACATACTGCCTTCGCCCGCTTCAATGCAGTCCGCATTATGCTTACTTAAAGCTCAAAATGCCTGGATCCCGCGGCGTTATTATAGTCAATGGAAACATGGAGCGCTCCCTTCGTACTGAGGAGCACACCACGGCCCTTGCAACCGAAGTACAGAGCGGCCTCATCAAGCTGAATAAATCATCGGCCATCAAGGCACCGGACACCGTTAAGTGAGTCCGGCCTACTCCGTAGAATGACAGCTCTGTGGATCCAGAGTTGGACTAGTAGTCTCGCCTCCGTCGATCGCCCCACACAACCGCTGCATATGTACCGCGCGTGCATAATTACGCACTCAAAATACCCTGGGCAACAATGGAGGCACACTGCGGACAAGGTCTATAGTGCGGCTTGACCCTATTTGACCTTAACCTTTCTTCTTTGATCTTTTTTCCATACCACGGGTGCATTAAAACCTAGGTATCCTACGGTCGTGCAAGGGCTCTTTCCAGGCCCCTTTCGTATAAACGACTGTGGACTGCTCCTCTCAAAGGATTTTTCTACCAAGGAGAAACGGCGCAGACGTGCGGCAGGGCATCACTAAGATCTTCAAGACTACTTTTTTAGGCCCCGTATAAAGCTTCCCCTTGTGTACAAATTCTTGGCATGTAAATAGCCTTGATCTTTATGGCATTATCTGTAATAGCACGTTTTGACATATCAATCAGATTATAATGGAAACCGTTTTTTCACCAACACCTGTTCGGTATTGGTTCATTTCATAAATCTGTATACCTTCTTTGCGTCGGATTGCCATATATACTTCGGTACGGCTCAAATGCTAGGGGCTCTATTCATCCATACATATTTCCAAAATGTCCGAATACTTCTAGAGTATACTTCGGGATCCCGAATATTGCATTATATGTATCAGCTCTGAATCTTGTCTTTGGTCAATACTTGGGTTGCCCGGCTCCTGTGATTACTACCTTACGTTCCGCTTGTTCGGCTAGGGTAGTAAAGGGAGAACTACTGCGATTGTGTTTCTGGCTCGTCCGGTCAAGCACCTCCGTAGAGAAAGCCGAAAACCGACCATCATGATACGACGGGAGCTGGTCAGCGATTCAGTGACTAGCTATAAATCTCTTGTGACTTGTTCCGTATTATCTAAAGGACTGGACTTCTTCTAGTCACGCATCTAAGGCATCCTAGTTCGGATAGCCGCATACGCACCAGGGGCTAGTACTTAGTCCCACCGTCAAACTCCTATGGCTAAGTGAAAGTGATAAAGCTGCATAGTTTGATTGCCTGGTTCGACACGCAGACACCTCCTTTATGGACCAAGACGTTGGGTCAAGTGTGGTCGTGCGCTGTTCCGAACAGTTCTTGGCACCCTCCAGGACGTCGTCAAAATACCGCGCCGGCTTGCCATGGTCCTTGCCTTCGGTTGGGCCCTAGGTCGCCATGATGGAGGCCTTCATCTTCGCCCAGTGCATATTGACACGGGCAAAGGCCATCCGCGCACCCTCTATACATGTTGAATGCTTCACGGCTTCAACTCGGGGCAGCGCGTCGACGAGTCGCTTCACCAGGCCGAAGTAGCTGCTAGGAATGGGTTCGGTTGGCCATAGCCAGACTATGATGTCCGTCATGCCCAAGCCGGACATCCTATGCAGCTCCGCCAGTTGCTTCATCTGGTTGTTCAAAAGCACCGGGTGTTCTGATGCTAGGAACTGTAACCAGAAGAGCTTCTCTGTTGAGTTCTCCTCCTGTGCTCGGAAGAACTATGCGGCGTCGGCAGCACTCCTCGGAAGATCCGCGAAGGCGTTTGGAGAACTCCACAGTCGAGTGAGCAAGGCATATCTTTGACCTCCAAATAGACTCTGCAAGAGAAGGGGCTTACCAGCCGCTATCTGTTCGGCCTGCCGGATCTCCTCCCAAGCGATCCGGGATTCGGTGCGCGCCTCTTTGGCCTCTTGGAGGGCCATGGAGAGATCGGCTGCCTGGGCCGTACTCTTCTCCTCCAAGGCCTCGCACCTGTCGTAGGCGTCCTTCAGCTCTTGCTCCACCTCGGTCACCCTCTCCTCATGCTGGCGGTGGACGACCTGTTCGGCCTTTAAATCCGCAGCCGCTTTGTCAGCGGCCGCCTTGCTCGCCTTTGCTTCCTCCTTGGTTTGGGCAAGGGCGCTCTTGAGGGACTCGACCTCAGCCGCGCTACCTGCACCCATAATCAAAGCAGTACATGTGTTACCCTCTGACTTTGCATATCCCTTTAATATATATGATCAAACTCTTTTTCAAATGCGCACATACCTTGCGCCTCATCGAACCACTTGTTAATGCGGTCGATATCATCATCAGCCAGCTTTAGCTTCCACTTGAGTTCGAAAAACTTCAGCGGCCTGGGTGGTTGCCGCCAACAGGGAAGCCTGTCATAAAATAGAAATGTACGTCACCTCTTCCGAATGCTATGTGATCCTCTGTTTGGCTTTTTCGAAAACCGAACACAGTCTCAGGGGCTACTATCTATATACATGCATATTTCCTTCATATGAAAAGCGTCTAAGAGTATTATGTCGCATACCTCGAAGCCTGTTAGCAGGCTGGTGAAGGCTTTGTTCAGCCCGCTCTTAGCGGACTGAACCTTCTCAACCACCACACCCATCGGGGTGCGGTGCTCCTCCATGATGGAAGCACGTCGTAGTGCCACCACTAGAGCGTTTGGCGCCTCCGGATTAGTGGAAGTCACCGCCGGAGTTGACGCTCCCCCCTCCTTCGAAGGGGGTTGCTCGCTCGATTCTGGAGCCATATGGGTCTCCGGAATAGTGTTCGGCCAGGGGCCGGACTGGTTAGGGCCCCCGCCGTCGGCCTCCATGGGGATTGCGCCCCCCAGGTTCTCAGCAGCTGAGGCATCACCCTCAGGCGTTGTATTGGCAGCCTCCCTCACCTCTCTGTGGCCCGGAGAGGCCCTTCGGGACAACACCTCGGTGTCGTCCGCGGCGGTTGGCGGAGAGACTCGCGGAGGTGATTCGCTCTCCACCATCTCTGGTGCCAAAGAGCTCCCTTCAGATAGCGATGAATGGGGGAGGTCGCGAGCAGGACTGAAATATACACAACATAATATGTTATATTGGAAACATAAAAGACCGGATATTTGTACAGTGTCTTTTGATACTTACGATGTGGCCAAGGGCTTTGCCCAGGGGCGCCTCTTGGGGATGTGTTCGGTATCTGAATCTGAACCATCCAAGATGGTTATCTTCTCCCTCTTGGACGCCCCCTCCTCTGGGTCAGTGGAGGCTGCCCTTTTCTTTCTCCTCCCCTTGAGGGGAGAATCACTTTCCGCCTCCTCCTCCTCTTCGTCTTCATCTCCCTCATGGGAGGAGGGGACTTTGGTCTCTCCGGACACTGCGTCCGAAGTACCCTTATGGCGGAGGCCGCCCTTAACCTCCTTGCTCTTCTTCTCGGCCTTCTTTCTCCAGCGCCTGATTGTCACATCCTAGCTAGTTCATGCATTAGAGTGTTGCATCATGTCTACTTTTCACAGAAACTTGAAATGGGGATGCCAGAAACCCCCAGCACCCCCCCTGAACACAACTAGGGTTTACTAAAATCCTTTTCAATGAACCTGAAATGCCCTCCATAAATGTTCACCATCTTTGCTCCTGGCTAAAACCTCTACCAAAAATGGTTTCATATTTTTGGAGGCTATTCTGGATTTTTGCACCAAGCCATAAGTATTTGCATTTGGGCAATTTAAATCCTATAAATATTTTTAAATGCCCAAATAATCTTGAAGGTATTTTTAGGCTGTTGAGAATCATTTCAAAGGTGCCTCTGAATATTTTCAGGATTTTCCTAAATGGAATAGTATTTCTACTATTTCATAACACAGAACAGAAATAAATAAAAAGGAAAACAGAAAGCAGAGAGGGAACTTACCTGGCAGCCCACCTGGCGGCCCAGCACTGTGCTGGCCCATGGCCAGTCAGCTGCTTGCTCCCGCTAGAGCAGGCACAGAGGTGACGCCGGCGTGCGCGAGCTCGCCACGGCGCCACCTGCTTGCCGCCTCGCCCGTGGACGAGCTGGACGACCTCCACGTCGCGCCCTCGAGCCCCTGGACACCTCCTTTCTCCCCCATCGCCTCTCCCTCGCCTTCCTCCACCATGGCCGATGCAGCCGCTGCCACCTCGCCGGAGTAGCCGTAGCCACCGTCGTCCTCGCGCCACCCCACCGTGTCCAGCAGCTCCGCCGTCGCCTTCTCCTTCGAGCAAGTCGAGCCCCGAGCGCTCGCTTGCCCCGAAGCCACTGCTTCGACCTCGCCTTCACCGCCCACCGCCGGAGATCCCCTCCGCCGTCACCACCGCAGCAGTTCGCCCCTGACCTCGCCGTCTGCTCCGTCGCAACCACCATGAGCCTGGCCACCTCTCTATCCTCCCCATTCTCCCTCTCGAGCTCCGTAGCAACTGCACATAGCTCACCCGCATGCATCGCCGCCGAGCTCGTCGCCGACGAGGCTCCGGCCATCCAACGGTCGCACCACCATGGCCGTTAGCTTCACTGCATCGCCAGGAGCCCGTAGCACCATCGCACGCCCCTCGCCATGCTCCCTAGCGACGGGTTCGACTACACCCGTACCCCGGCAGCCGCACGGCTCGTCGCCGGCGTCGATTGCGACTCCGAGCTCCACCACCACCACCAGTCGATGCGGCTCGTTCCCAGTTGCGTGTAGATGCTCTCCGCCGCCCATTTGGTCGCCGGAGCACGGACCCCGCACTCCACCGCCGCGTCTGGACGTCGCCGGCGGCTAAACGCCGGCGAGTCAGCGTGGTTTGACCACGGGTTTGACTCCCCAGAGTCACTGACAAGTGGGGCCCGCCTGCTAAATTAACCTGGGTTAGATTTAAGTTAATCCTAATTAGTTAATTATCTAACAGTGACACTGACACAGGGGACCCACATGTCAGGTTTGACCTGGACAATCCCGTTGACCGCTGACGTCATCATGACACACTGCTGATGTAATAAGTAACTTAATTACTGGAATTATTCTTATACAGGAAATTCCAGAAATTATCACAAACTTCAAAAAATCATAGAAAATAATCTATAGCTCAGAATGAAAAGATTTATATATGAAAAATGATCAGAAAAATCCATTCTATCCATCTGTACTAGTTTCATGCATGTTTAAGCAACTGAACCTACTGTTTAATGCAGAAGAAGATAAGGCACTAATAAGGACCACATATGAACTTGGAATTTGAATCTTTGATTCAAAATAGTCCAAACCCATCTGGTCTTAGTTGCATTAGCCCAATACATCCATATTGCCATGTCTCATGCATGCATCATATTGTTGCACTTGCTTGGTGTTGATTGTGCTTCGATGTGTTCATTGTGGTAGGTTCTGCCTCCGAGGATATTCACGAGTATCCAACTGAAGGGCAGTATCCCACCACCACTCCGTCAGGCAAGCAACCCATTGATCATTTCGATACAAACCCATCTTCTCGCTTCTGCTCTCATTTACTGCATTAAGACAACGCGATTCAAACTGTTGTGTGTTGCGGTAGTTGAACCCACTTTCCTTTGCATGACCTGTCATTGCCACAGTAACTAGATGAAACCCACTAGCATGTGTAGGAGTTGATTGAGCCATGTTGTGTTCCTACAATGCTATGCTTGCTACGCTTAGAGTCGTGTCAGGTCTGGCTCATCAGGGTGATGAACTAGAGTGAAAGTGTGTGTCGGTAATGAGAGTGAGGTGTTGAATACGATTTGGTAAAGGTATCGATGGGAGGCCATGTAGGAGTACATGGTGGGTTGTTTCATTGAGACCGTCCCTAAGAACTGAGATCTGTATGCGTGATTTAAGATTCAACTACTACCACGCATTGGGCCCGAAACCAATGGACCCCCTCGGCTTCTTAATCACCCTTGTCCTCTGTCCAGGAGTTGCACGTAGTTTCTGGTGTTTGTAGTAAGCTGGAGGCCGTGGACAGCGCTGACCAAGGGGTGGGCTGTGATGCGGTAGGCTCGTGGCCCGGTGTACCGAGTCGCCCGTTTGGTGTCTCGGGAACCCTGCACACATCGTTCGGGGCCGTATGTGGAAACCTCGGCCGGACTCCCTGCGGATGGAACCTAAATAGGCGATAAACCTGGACTAGAGACTCGAGTGTTTAGGTAGGCTGTGGCCGACACCCTCGCTGGGCTTCCGCTTGAAGGTTGCCGAGTACACACTGTGTAAACGGTGGTAAGTGGTGAGAGCGTGTGTGACGAAGTACACCCCTGCAGGGTATAAAACTATTCGAATAGCCGCGTCCACGGTAAAGGACTACTTGGTTGCTTATGCAGTTCATAGACAAGTAAATGGATACTACTAAAAGCCTCAAGATAAGTGTGAGTGCCGCGGATGGCTCTCTCGTGGGATGACGAGGGAGGATCCACGGTGGAGTATTGAAATGGTGATTAGTGGACTCGTGTGCGAAAACTATTTTACAAGTGGTGTCTCGTAGGATAGCTTAGCCAAGAGTCAAAGATGGCTTGCTGCAATAACTCCACTACCTTCTTGAGAATGAACATGTATAGTAGGATCTGTTGTAAGACTTGCTGAGTACCTTTGTACTCATGTTGCTTCAATTACTGTTTTCAGACGACAACACCGCCCCTTCCAATGGGTTCTACGTAGAACTCGACGACGACGAGTGACTTGCCACCCAGGTGGTGATCTAGGCTTGTGAAGGGCCTACGTAGATAGACAGGCTTCATCAAGCCTTCTTTCTTTCTAGTGTCTGTACCCAGACAAGTTGCTTCCGCATGTGTTTGTATGATTGTATGACTTGAGTGTCGGGTCATGTGACCCCTATCTGTATGAACAAGTTATGTAAGGCTCTCTGGAGCCCTTTAAATAAAGTACTTTGAGTTGTAGAGTTTTGTTGTGATGCCATGTTGTATTTGCACATATCGAGCATATTGTGTGTATGATTGAAATGCTTGGTATGTGTGGGATCCGACAATCTAGTTGTTTATCCTTGGCATCCTCTCTTATGGGGAAATGTAGTCTAGTGCCTCCTTGAGCCATAGTAGTCCGCTACAGCCCAGTTCACCGGAGTCCTGCTAGCCCAGCACTACTGCTCTGGACACTTGACTGGCCGGCATGTGTTTCATATCGTTCCTGTGTCTGTCCCTTCAGGGAAATGTCATGCGATGACATCCGGAGTCCTGCCTAGCCTGCTACAGACCGGGTTCCCGGAGTCCTGTTGGCCCAGTGCTACAGCCCGGATTCACACGCTGCTGACCGACACGTTCGATGTTGATTCATGTATGCCTGTCCCCATACGTTAGTGCCGCTTTGGGTTCACGACTAGCCATGTCGGCCCGGGTTCTCTGTCATATGGATGCTAGCGACATTGTCATATACGTGAGCCAAAAGGCGTAAACGGTCCCATGCCATGGTAAGGCGACACCCGTGGGAGTACCGTGCGTGAGGCCGCAATGTGATATGAGGTGTTACAGGCTAGATCGGTGTGACTTAGAATCGGGGTCCTGACACTGATAGGGCGCTAGAACTAGCATCTTCGTGAGTTGGGGCGTAGCTGGATCTTCAGGCAGCGGTGCCGGACACCGAATCCGCTCCACCTTCGCTATCCGGCCCTGTGAGAGGGACGGAGAACCCATTATGCCTAAGGATTTGTGGACCAAAGGTATGCTTGAGAATAATATACACTTACCGGAGTGGTCGGATTCTCGCTATCAAGGCCGATGTCTTCGGTCTTCTTCGGCCACGTCTTCTGGGCCTTAAAGAGCAGCTTCCAGATCTCTTCGTGCATTGTGCCGAAGAAGCGCTGCAGGGTCCGGGGGCCTTCCGGATTGAACTCCCACATATGGAGAGACCGGAGTTGACAGGGGAGGATCCGGCGGAAGAGCATCACCTGAATCACATCAGTGAGACTGGTGTTCTTGTTTATCATGTTTTTGATGCAATTTTGCAGCGTCAGCACTTCCGCGGTCGACCCTCAGTCCAGACCCTTGTTGGTCCATGACGCGAGCCGCATAGGAGGTCCGGATCTAAACTCAGGAGTTGCTGCCCATCTGGCGCCGCGTAGTTCGGTGATGTAGAAACACTACTGCTGCCACACCTTGATGGTCTCCACGAAGGCCCCTTTAGGCCATGTGGTGTTGGGGAGCTTACTCACCATGGCGCCGCGGCAGTCCGCATGCTGCCCATTGACCACCTTCGACTTCACATCAAAGACCTTTAGCCATAGGCCGAAGTATGGAGGGGATGCGGAGTAGCGCCTCACACACGACGATAAACTTCGAGATGTGGAGGAAGGAATTTGTGGTTAGATCATGGAAATCTAGCCCGTAGTAGAACATGAGGCCTCGGACAAAGGGGTGGAGGGGAAACCCAAGCCCACGGAGGAAGTGAGGGATGAACACCACCCTTTCACCGGCCTCCGGGGTGGGGATAACTTGCTCCTTGGCAGGGAGCCTGTGTGCGATGTCCGCAGACAAGTACCCCGCCTCCCGGAGGTCCTTTACGTCCTTCTCCGTGATGGAGGAGGCCTCCCGCTTACCCTTCGAGCCAGATCCGGACATGGAGGGAGAGGTTGGTGGCAGTGGTAAAGATTGAAACTTGGGCGATGGAGCTTGAGGATGAGGAAATAGGAGAAGGAAGAAGGCGTGGGGAGAAAAAGGGATCTTTATCCACTTATATAGGTAGTGAATATCAAGCCCCCCTCAAAGCCTTAAAACTCGCCTGTTCCCAAGGGTCGTGTGAATGGCACGGTTGGATTACCCAAACCCGTATTGATGAGGATCATGCAATAAGCGGACACGATCTCTGTTTTGAGAAGACGTGTCAATAGAGGCCGCACCTCGAAACACAAAGCGGGAGGCCAAAAAACGGTTCAAAATATTAAAGAGGCCAGATGTGGCTTTTCATCGAAAAAGTTGTCAGTTGACAGACGTTGTTCTGATTAAGTATTTTGCCTTCGTGGTCGAGGGTTGCGACGGTCATGCAGAGCCAGATACAGTTCTTTTATTCAGAAGTTTGCTTTGAAGTATTCAGGAGGAGGAACCCGCCTTGCAATGCCGAAGACAATCTGCTTGCCGAACATATCGTCATTGAAGACTGGTTCAGGGGCTACTGAGGGAGTCCTGGATTAGGGGGTCCTCAGGTGTCCGGGCTATGGGCCGGACTGATGGGCCGTGAAGATACAAGGTGGAAGGCCTTCCCCCGTGTCCGAAAGCGACTCTCCTATGCGTGGATTACAAGATTGGCGTCCAGATATGTAATTTGGTTCTTCTGCAAGCCGACTCTGTACAACCCTAGGCTCCTCCGATGTCTATATAAACCGGAGGGTTTAGTCCATGGAGGCTATCAGAATTCAAAGTCAATCAAGTAGGAAGTAGGGTTTTACCTCCATTAAGAGGGCCTGAACCTGGGTAAACATCGTGTCCCATTTGTCTCCTATTACCTTCGATCCTCAAACGCACAGTTCGGGACCCCCTACCCGAGATCGGCCGGTTTTGATATCGATAGAGAACTCCATGCAAGGCTCACCTCGGGAGGTCCAGATGACGTGAGCCATGATGACCAAGGCTAGGCGGGTGCCAGCGGGCGCAGTGTACCAGTTTCCTCTTTGGTGCCAAGGAGGCAAGCGCAGGCGCGGAGTCCCTAGGAATCAGCCAAAGGTTTCCATTCTGGTGCAACAAGACCAAGACCGCCTGGAATGCAGGACGGAGGTCATCCCGAGCCCACCAAGGTGTCAGGACCAGAGGCTTTTGCGGGCGAAGACTACTTTTGTCAGGATAGCTTGTACTAGTTGTCCCCTTTGAATTTGGTCATTGTGAATCCCTTCCCGCCTACATTTGGGAAGAGGACCAAGGCCACTATAAATAGGACTTAGCCACCACCATAGAATGGGATCCATTCCACCCTCACATCCACCAGCTCACCCGAGCCTAAGAACACCTCTCTCTGGAGGTTGTTGGCCACTGTACTAGTTCATCCTCAGCCCCCCGAGGCCAATCCACCACAAAGCAGGAGTAGGGTATTGCACCGCAAGGTGGCCCGAACCTGGGTAAACGGTTGTGTCTCTTTTCCATTCAGTTCGTCGAGCTAGGCCGTGAGATTAGCGAGCAGGCAGACTGGGGAGGACGAGTTCTTCGCACGCACCCCCAGAGTTCGAACCTCTCAAGGGTCTGCGGAACCTGAAATCTCACATTTGGCACGCCAGGTAGGGGGTGCGTCGAAGCTTCTCTACTTCCGGTCGGTCCGCCACCGCCCCGCGGCTCTGATGGCTGACGATCTGAGGGCTCATACCGAGCACTGGGCCGCTTGGCATGTACGGGCAGCGTCATCCGCCCAAGATGATCTCCACTCCACGCTCCAGGTGGCCCGCGCGCTGCCTAACGTCGTCGGATGCGGGCGGCGTGGGCCTGAGCCGTTCGCCCTCACGCCGCGACGTGCGTGCGCCACCACACGATCTTCGGGCTATGCTACGGCAACGGCACCACACACCCGCCGGGAGCAGGTGAACATGCGAGCCGCACTCATCGTGGTCCGAGAGCTGCTACATTGCAGGTTGGCCGAGGGCGGCCGTGACGCCCTACTGGAGAGGGTCTCCGAGCTGCTTGACGCCACGTGCAGGGGTGCGGCGCCCTTCTGCACCCTGCCCACGCTGCAGGTTGTGGCGGGGGCGCGCGCCGGACCCTGCCGTGCCCGCACACCCCCCGGAGCGCCAGGGGGACTCGACGGCGTCAGCACGGCCCGCAGCACCGCTCGTTCTACCACGACTGCGCTGCCCCCAGGCAAGGCAAGCTCGGGAAGTCCCTCCTGGGGCCGCACCGGGACGCCACCCCGCGGCCATCAGGGCCTCGCGCTGGGCCAGGTGGCCCACGACGCTGGGCACCCATGCGATGGCCCTGGAGCAGCAACTTGAGACGCCTACATGTCCCCCATGATGGACCTGATGTACATGCCGAGGGGAGGCCCCAGCCCGTTCCCCGAGCCAGGCTGGGTAGCGGGGACGCAAGAGGCTGAGGCTTTCCACGAGCCGCCTGGAAGCTTCGCCGACCCCTTCAACGACAACAGCCGCTGGGTACAACTGATATCTCAGGAGCATGCTTACGCTAACCATGGACCGCAGGTGAGCCAGGCTACAGCAGTGGCCAGAGATCCTAGGGCGGTGGCTCCGCTCCAGGCGGGAGAAGCGCACTGGGGGCTGCGTAGGAGGAGCCCGGAGCCAGGGCCTCCCCCGCGCCGCATGGAGCAAGGCGCTGCACGGAGGTAGGTCCTCTGCCGAGGAAGGCGCCGGTGAACCCTTCCCCCGGCGGAGGCCCTGCGGTCGCCGAGGGCGCCGCCAGCATCCCCCTTGCCCCTTGGTCTCGTCCTGGTTTCCGGACGCCCCAACGGTTGTCGGGGGAGGCGCAGGGCGGGGCCCTCGTCAGGCGACATGAAGCAAGGCCCACGCCTGTGAAGGTCTCCGCTCGTGACACTCTCACGTAATAATGAGTGGGGCTGTACACGCCCCGGAGTCTCCTGAGTGCCGCCCTCGGGCCTCACGGGGGCTCCCACCTACGTCCAAGTGGAAGCAGCATGCCCCGCGCTGGCCGTCGACACTATCCCCCAATGACTATGCCCACGCCCAGTGAAAGCACTTAGCTCTACGCTGGTGAGAAAACAAGGAGACTAGCTAGGTGCCGGACGCGGCCGTTTGCTTTCGCCCCTTTTTCTGTAACTCGATTCGCCGCCTTTTCGACTATGATTTGGAGTTCCTTGTGTTTATCAAAAACGGGGGGAGTTTTCTCTTCATTTGTGTCGGTTTCTTGCTTTCTGGCTACATGTTTTATCGTGGGGCTCACGCCTGCTACCCCCTGCAAGCGCCCCGTGAGCGGGGGTTGGGCGTGGTATGTGCGCGCTGAGCATGGTCGGGCCAGCCCGGGTGATGACAAGGCCCCCCGAGGTCAGGGATGCAATCACCGCAGGATCACCGTGCGCACACCTTGTCGTAGTCCGGCATTCGCTCCTCGCGAGGCTCTCTTGGATGGGCCAGCAGGCTTGTCAGGAGACTTAGAACCTCGCGAGCCCCGGAGGACTCACCTCGGGAGGAAGGTGCGACCAGGACATTAGGACTCGCTCAAGACCTACGGAACCAAGATAGGTTGCAACTCAGGAGCCTGCGGGCCCACGATGGCACATCCCAAACCCTGTCTTTAAAAGGAATATCACATTTCATACATTATAAGCCCCCCCTCAAAAATTGCTTTCACGCCCCGCAGGGCCGTGCCCGAAGGTTTTTGCATACAGGTTAAGGCCAAAGGAAATGCAGGTCTAGCTGGAGGCGCTCCCATCGGCGCCTTCCTCGCAGTATTCATCTACACCACCCGAGCTGTCGCTGGCATCGTCCTCATCAGCGTCGTCCGCATCGCCTTCTCCAACCGCGATCACGGCCGCGTCGTCCTCAGGAGCGAACTCTGCGACCAAGGCGTCCACGTGGTCGTCCACCCAGTCCGTCAGGTTGTCCTGGATAACCCTGGGCACGAGGGCTATGGCAGCGTCGAAGTCAAAATGGAGGTTGAGATTGAGGAGGCGACTGAAGATGCACGAGAACGCACACCCGAGAAGGCCACGGTTTCTTTCTTCAACGAGCTCGCGAGCCCTCATGGCCCGGTCTTCCAGGCGGGTCACGATCTCAGTGAAGAAGCGGAGGTGGCTGGCGTAGTCACCCTCATGCGAGTGAGGGGCGCTATCCTCACAGATGGTGCTCAAGGCTCGGTTGGCCCTCACCCTGAGAGCCTGGAGCATCGAGGCATGCTCGCGCTACAGCGTCCGACGGCGGCACGCTTCGTACATGTTCTTCTTCGCGAGAGATGCAGCACCATCGATCTGCTGCTGGAGGGCAAGCAGGTCAGTGCGAGTGGAGGCCGAGTCAGCCTGGGCTGAGGCCTGAGCTTCCTTGGCGGCCCTCTCGTGCTGCTCTGCCTCATCCAGCTTTGTCCTGAGGGCGGCGGTCCTGCGCTCAACCTCGGCTTCCAGGAGCTCCAGCTTCAGGCGGTGCTTGTCAGCAAGAGCCGCGCGAGCCTTCGCCACCCTCCGATCGACCTCCCCCTAGATCTTGGCCTCCTGTGCATTGACAGTGTCCTCAGCTATGGCCACCTGGCGCTCCCTCACCTCCAACCGATCAAGCTCCAGGCTACGCTCCAAGATCTCCAGCGGTAGCACCTCCTCGCGCTCTCGGACCTCCTTCTCATTGGAGGGGGCCTCGTGTAGTGATGCTGTTAGGGCGGCCCTGCGCGCTTCAATCTGCCGCTCCAGGGCGGCGTTTGAAGCTTGAAGCTCCTACTCCCGCTCCTCGGCCGCCTCACGACGACGGTCGGCGGCCCTGGCCTCCTCCAGGGCGTGGGCACAAGCCTCGTGAGGAGTTGCAAGGGACACCGCGGCGCTTGCGCTAGTGCGCTCATCCTGAAGATGCCCGAGGTTGATGGCGACCTTCAGCTATTGCCACTCCCGTGCCAAACGAAGGTCCTCGGTCTTTAGGCGAGCATCGACATCAGCAAGCTCTCCTCCAAGTCGAATCAACACACCCATCGCCTCCCGGGAAAGCTCATGGCGGATAGCGTTGCACCTGCGCGCGAGCTCCAGCGCGTGACCAAGCCCACCTCCGGTGCCAGGGGCCGTCGGAGAAGCATGGAGTTGCTCGCCTGCCTTCGACAGGGGGCTGGAGGCCGGTGCCTTCTCGGCCGCCCTTCGGGCCTCGGCGAAGGGACCGGGCGGCGCGGTCTCGCTGCCCATAAATGAAGCTGACGCTGGGGGTGTCCAGCCACTAGTGGTGACCAATGGAGGAGCCCTCTGCATGCCTCATGCGCCCCAGGCCAGACCACGAAGGAAGGATGTCGGAAGTTCAGGATCACGGCCCCCAGCAGCACATCCGTCGCTTGGACCGGCCCCGCGCCCCCCGCAAGAGTTTGGTGCAGGGGCTCGAAATCAAGAGTGAGCCAAGCACTGGTCGGGGCCGCTTCTCAGGAGATTTCGCCACCACAGTTGAGGGGATCCTGAAGAGCCACCGTCAGGGAAGGAGGCGACACACAGAAATCACGAATAAAAGGTACTTACTCATCTATGGCTATGCATTTCCTCTTCTTCAGTGGCCGGTAGGCGTCACCACTGGAGCTCGGAGACCCTTTCCTCTTGCGGAACGCTTTGAAGTTCAGGCGACGCTGGCCGAGGCCCGGGGCGTGGCCGTCAGCATCTGGGGCACCCGGTGGGGCTCCTGGGGCTGCGGACTCGAGAGCGCCAAGCTGTGCCCGCTCACCCGCCACCACCTCGGATGGCTCGCCCAAGCTTCGGGGGCTTTCACCTCAGGAATGTCGGGCTGCGCCAGCTCTCCAGTGGTCACCTTAGGGCCCCCCACCAGAGCCTCGGGGGCGGCAGCCTCGGGAGCATCCATGGATGCCAGCTCCCCCGCAGTCGCCCCAGTGGTACCCGGCGGCGTGCGCCCTCCTGCATCCACATCTGGGGCGTGCGCTGCAGGGTAAGCGAGCAAAGGGCCCACGAAGGCGGGATTCTCGCGAGGCCCTTCAAGGCCTGCCGATCGTAGCCCCCATTTGTCGAAAAGGGGCATCTGCCTCATGAAGTCCTCCTTGTTCGAGCATTGGTGTCGGGTGGTACGTGCGACATATGCCAACGGATGGCTTATCATAGTGGGAGCCAGTAAAACGTCGCCGGTGCCTGGAAACGGGATGAGGCGAAGACATGCACGCCGGCGAATCTTACCCAGGTTCGGGGCTCTCCGTGGAGATAACACCCCTAGTCCTGCTCTGCGGGGTCTCCGCATGATCACTAGACCAATACAAGTAGCTACAAGCGCTCCTTGAGCTGTTTGGCTAGAGGAAGAAGAAGGGCAAGGCTAGCTCTCCTTTTCCCTCTATGTGGTGTGTGGAATTCTCTTCGATCAACCCTTTGCATGGGTGCCCTGGGGGGTTTATATAGGCCTACCCCCCAGGGGTACAACGGTAATCCGGTTGGGCGCGGGTCCCCGCCGTCAGTGTCTAGGCTCGCCGGCTTCTCCGCTGGTCATTGGGGCCCGCCGACAGGTGGTTCCCGCCGGCTGCCGGCCTCTGAAGGAAATATGCCCTAGAGGCAATAATAAAGTATTATATATTTCCTTATATCATGATAAATGTTTATTATTCATGCTAGAATTGTATTAACCGGAAACATAATACATGTGTGAATACATAGACAAACAGAGTGTCACTAGTATGCCTCTACTTGACTAGCTCGTTAATCAAAGATGGTTATGTTTCCTAGCCATAGACATAAGTTGTCATTTGATTAACAAGATCACCTCATTAGGAGAATGACGTGATTGACTTGACCCATTCCGTTAGCTTAGCACCCGATCGTTTAGTATGTTGCTATTGCTTTCTTCATGACTTATACATGTTCCTCTGACTATGAGATTATGCAACTCCCGTTTACCGGAGGAACACTTTGTGTGCTACCAAACGTCACAACGTAAATGGGTGATTATAAAGGTGCTCTACAGGTGTCTCCAAAGGTACTTGTTGGGTTGGCGTATTTCGAGATTAGGATTTGTCACTCCGATTGTCGGAGAGGTATCTCTGGGCCCACTCGGTAATGCACATCACTATAAGCCTTGCAAGCATTGTGACTAATAAGTTAGTTGCGGGATGATGTGTTACGGAACGAGTAAAGAGACTTGCCGGTAACGAGATTGAACTAGGTATCGAGATACCGACGATCGAATCTCGGGCAAGTAACATACTGATGACAAAGGGAACAACGTATGTTGTTATGCGGTCTGACCGATAAAGATCTTCGTAGAATATGTGGGAGCCAATATGGGCATCCAGGTCCCGCTATTGGTTATTGACCGGAGACATGTCTCGGTCATGTCTACATAGTTCTCGAACCCGTAGGGTCCGCACGCTTAAAGTTACGATGACAGTTTTATTATGAGTTTATGTATGTTGATGTACCGAAGGAGTTCGGAGTCCCGGATGAGATCGGGGACATGACGAGGAGTCTCGAAATGGTCGAGACGTAAAGATCGATATATTGGACGACTATATTCGGACTTCGGAAAGGTTCCGAGTGATTCGGGTATTTTTCGGAGTACCGGAGAGTTACGGGAATACGTATTGGGCCTTATTGGGCCATACGGGAAAGAAGAAAAAGGGCCTCAAGGGTGGCCGCACCCCTCCCCTTGGTCTGGTCCGAATTGGACTAGGGAAGGGGGGCGCCCCCTTCCTTCCTTCTCTTTTCCCTTCCTCTTTTCCTATTCCATATGGGAGGTGGAATCCTACTAGGACTAGGGAGTCCTAGTAGGACTCCACACTTGGTGCGCCCCCTCCTAGGGCCGGCCTCCTCCTCCCTTGCTCCTTTATATACGGGGGCAGGGGGGCACCCCAGAGACACAACAATTGATCCTTGAGATCTCTTAGCCGTGTGCGGTGCCCCCCTCCACCAAATTACACCTCGATAATACCGTTGCGGAGCTTAGGCGAAGCCCTGCGTCGGTGGAACATCATCATCGTCACCACGCCGTCGTGCTGACGAAACTCTCCCTCAACACTCGGCTGGATCGGAGTTCGAGGGACGTCATCGAGCTGAACGTGTGTAGAACTCGGAGGTGCCGTGCGTTCGGTACTTGATCGGTCGGATTGTGAAGACGTACGACTACATCAACCGCGTTGTGATAACGCTTCCGCTATCGGTCTACGAGGGTACGTGGACAACACTCTCCCCTCTCGTTGCTATGCATCACCATGATCTTGCGTGTGCGTAGGAATTTTTTTGAAATTACTACGTTCCCCAACAGTGGCATCCGAGCCTGGTTTTATGCGTTGATGCTTTGCACGAGTAGAACACAAGTGATTTGTGGGCGATATAAGTCATACTGCTTACCAGCATGTCATACTTTGGTTCAGCGGTATTGTGAGATGAAGCGGCCCGGACCGACATTACGCGTACGCTTACGCGAGACTGGTTTCACCGTTCGGAGCACTCGTTGCTTAAAGGTGACTGGCGGGTGTCTGTCTCTCTCACTTTAGTTGAACCGAGTGTGGCTACGCCCGGTCCTTGCGAAGGTTAAAACAGCACCAACTTGACAAACTATCGTTGTGGTTTTGATGCGTAGGTAAGAACGGTTCTTGCTAAGCCCGTAGCAGCCACGTAAAACATGCAACAACAAAGTAGAGGTCGTCTAACTTGTTTTTGCAGGGCATGTTGTGATGTGATATGGTCAAGACATGATGTGATATAATGTGTTGTATGAGATGATCATGTTTTGTAACCGAGTTATCGGCAACTGGCAGGAGCCATATGGTTGTCGCTTTATTGTATGAGATGCTATCGCCATGTAATAGTTTTACTTTATCACTAAACAGTAGCGATAGTCGTAAAAGCAATAAGTTGGCGAGACAACAACGATACTACGATGGAGATCAAGGTGTCGAGCCGGTGACGATGGTGATCATGATGGTGCTTCGGAGATGGAGATCACAAGCACAAGATGATGATGGCCATATCATATCACTTATATTGATTGCATGTGATGTTAATCCTTTATGCATCTTATCTTGCTTTGTTTGACGGTAGCATTATAAGATGATCTCTCACTAAAATTTCAAGACAAAAGTGTTCTCCCTGGGTATGCACCGTTGTGAAAGTTCTTCGTGCTGAGACACCACGTGTTAATCGGGTGTGATAGGCTCTACGTTCAAATACAACGGGTGCAAAACAGTTGCACATGCGGAATACTCAGGTTAAACTTGACGAGCCTAGCATATGTACAGATATGGCCTCGGAACACAGAGACCGAAAGGTCGAGCGTGAATCATATAGTAGATATAATCAACATAGCGATGTTCACCATTGAAACTACTCCATCTCACGTGTTAATCGGACATGGTTTAGTTGCTTTGGATCACGTAATCACTTAGATGATTAGAGAGATGTCTATCTAAGTGGGAGTTCTTAAGTAATATGATTAATTGAACTTAAATTTATCATGAACTTAGTCCTGATAGTATTTTGCAAATTATGTTGTAGATCAATAGCTCGCGTTGTTGCTTCCCTGTTTATTTCTGATATGTTCCTAGAGAAAAATTATGTTGAAAGATGTTAGTAGCAAAGATGCGGATTGGATCCGTGATCTGAGGATTATCCTCATTGCTGCACAGAAAAAATTATGTCCTTGATGCACCGCTAGGTGACAGACCTATTGCAGGAGCAGATGCAGACGTTATGAACGTTTGGCTAGCTCAATATGATGACTACTTGATAGTTTAGTGCACCATGCTTAACGGCTTAGAATCGGGACTTCAAAGACGTTTTGAACGTCATGGACCATATGAGATGTTCCAGGAGTTGAAGTTAATATTTCAAGCAAATACCCGAGTTGAGAGATATGAAGTCTCCAACAAGTTCTATAGCTAAAAGATGGAGGAGAATCGCTCAACTAGTGAGCATGTGCTCAGATTGTCTGGGTACTACAATCACTTGAATCAAGTGGGAGTTAATCTTCCAGATAAAATAGTGATTGACAGAATTCTCTAGTCACCATCACCAAGTTAGTAGAACTTCGTGATGAACTATAGTATGCAAGGGATGACGAAAGTAATTCCCA
This sequence comes from Triticum aestivum, assembly GCF_018294505.1. Taxonomy (NCBI): domain Eukaryota; kingdom Viridiplantae; phylum Streptophyta; class Magnoliopsida; order Poales; family Poaceae; genus Triticum; species Triticum aestivum. Next base: position 373,137,882 of record NC_057805.1, read on the forward strand.
AGCTCTTCGTGATGCTGAAATCGACGAAGGTAGAAATCAAGAAAAACATCAAGTGTTGATGGTTAACAAGACCACTAGTTTCAAGAAAAGGGCAAAGGGATAGAAGGGGAACTTCAAGTAGAACGGCAAGCAAGTTGCTGCTCAAGTGAAGAAGCCTAAGTCTGGTCCTAAGCCTGAGGCTAAGTGCTTCTACTGCAAAGGAACTGATCACTGGAGGCGGAACTGCCCCAAGTATTTGGTGGATAAGAAGGATGGCAAAGTGAACAAAGGTATATTGAATATACATATTATTGATGTGTACTTACTAGTGTTTATAGCAACCCCTCAGTATTTGATACTGGTTCAGTTGCTAAAGAGTAGTAACTCGAAAACGGAGTTGCAGAATAAACAGAGACTAGTAAAAGGCGAGGTGACGATGTGTGTTGGAAGTAGTTCCAAGATTGATATGATCATCATCGCACACTCCCTATACTTTCGGGATTAGTGTGGAAACTAAATAAGTGTTATTTGGTGTTTGCGTTGAGCATGAATATGATTTGATCATGTTTATTGCAATACGGTTATTCATTTAAGTTAGAGAACAACTGTTGTTCTGTTTACATGAATAAAAACCTTTTATGGTCATACACACCAACGAAAATGGTTTGTTGGATCTCAGTGATACACATATTCATAATATTGAAGCCAAAAGATGCAAAGTTAATAATGATAGTGCAACTTATTTGTGGCACTGCCGTTTAGGTCATATTGGTGTAAAGCGCATGAAGAAACTCCATACTGATGGGATTTTGGAATCACTTGATTATGAATCACTTGATGCTTGCGAACCGTGCCTCATGGGCAAGATGACTAAAACGCCATTCTCCGGAACTATGGAGAGAGCAACAGATTTGTTGGAAATCATACATACAGATGTATGTGGTCCGATGAATATTGAGGCTCGCAGCAGGTATCATTATTTTCTGATCTTCACAGATGATTTGAGCAGATATAGGTATATCTACTTGATGAAACACAAGTCTGAAACATTTGAAAAGTTCAAAGAATTTCAGAGTGAAGTGGAGAATCATCGTAACAAGAAAATAAAAGTTTCTACGATATGATCGCAGAGGTAAAATATTTGAGTTACGAGTTTAGCCTTCAGTCAAAACAAAGTGAAATAGTTTCACTACTCACGCCACCTGGAACACCACAGCATAATGGTGTGTCCGAACGTCATAACCGTACTTTATTGGATATAGTGCAATCTATGATGTGTCTTACCAATTTACCACTATCGTTTTGGGGTTATGCATTAGAGACAGCTACATTCACGTTAAATAGGGCACCATCAAAATCCGTTGAGACGACGCCTTATGAACTGTGGTTTGGCAAGAAACCAAAGTTGTCGTTTCTTAAAGTTTGGGGTTGTGATGCTTATGTGAAAAAGTTTCATCCTGATAAGCTCAAACCCAAATCGGAGAAATGTATCTTCATAGGATACCCAAAGGAGACAGTTGGGTACACCTTCTATCACAGATCCGAAGGCAAGACATTCGTTGCTTAGTATGGATCCTTTCTAGAGAAGGAGTTCCTCTCGAAAGATGTGAGTGGGAGGAAAGTAGAACTTGATGAGGTAACTGTACCTGCTCCCTTATTGGAAAGTAGTTCATCACAGAAATCTGTTCGTGTGACTCCTACACCAATTAGTGAGGAAGTTAATGATGATGATCATGTAACTTCAGATCAAGTTACTACCAAACCTCGTAGGTAAAGCAGAGTAAGATCCGCACCAGCGAACCTACGAACTATGAAGAAGCGATGGTGAGCCCAGATTCCGCAAAATGGCTTGAGGCCATGAAATCTGAGATAAGATCCATATATGAGAACAAAGTATGGACTTTGATTGACTTGCCCAATGATCGGCGAGCCATTGAGATTAAATGGATCTTCAAGAGGAAGACAGACGCTGATAGTAGTGTAACTATCTACAAAGCTAGAATTGTCGCAAAAGGTTTTCGACAAGTTCAAGATGTTGACTACGATGAGAGTTTCTCACTCTTATCTATGCTTAAGTCTGTCCGAATCATGTTAGCAATTGCCGCATTTTATGAAATATGGCAAAGGGATAAACAAAACTGCATTCCTTAATGAATTTATTAAAGAAGAGTTCTATATGATGCAACCAGGAGGTTTTGTCAATCCTAAAGGTGCTAACAAAATATGCAAGCTCCACCGATCCATCTATGGACTGGTGCAAGCATCTCGGAGTTGGAATATATACTTTGATAAGTTTATCAAAGAATATAGTGTTATACAGACTTGCGGTGAAGCCTGTATTTACAAGAAAGTGAGTGGGAGCACTACAGAATTTCTGATAAGTATATGTGAAGGACATATTGTTGATCAGAAATAATGTAGAATTATTCTGCAAAGCATAAAGGAGTGTTTGAAAGAAGTTTTTCAAAGATAGACCTCGGTGAAGCTGCTTACATATTGAGCATCAAGATCTATAGAGATAGATCAAAATGCTTGATAAGTTTTTTCAATGAGTACATACCTTAACAAGATTTTGAAGTAGTTCAAAATAGAACAGTCAAAGAAAGAGTTCTTGCCTGTGTTACAAGGTGTGAAATTGAGTAAGACTCAAAGCCTGACCACGGCAGAAGATAGAAAGAGAATGAAAGTCATTCCCTATGCCTTGGCCATTGGTTCTATAAAGTATGCCATGCTGTGTACCAGATCTATTGTATACCCTACACTGATTTTGGCAAGGGAGTACAATAGTGATCTAGGAGTAGATCACTGGACAGCGGTCAAAATTATCCTTAGTGGAATAAGGATATGTTTCTCGATTATGGAAGTGACAAAAGGTTCGTCGTAAAGGGTTACGTCGATGCAAGTTTTGACACTAAATCTAGATGACTCTAAGTCTCGGTCTAGATACATATTGAAAGTGGGAGCAATTAGCTAGAGTAGCTCCGTGCAGAGCATTGTAGACATAGAAATTTGCAAAGTACTTACGGATCTAGATGTGACAGACCCGTTGACTAAAATTATCTCACAATCAAAACATGATCACACCTTAGTACTCTTTGGGTGTTAATCACATAGCGATGTGAACTAGATTATTGACTCTAGTAAACCCTTTGAGTGTTGGTCACATAGAGATGTGAACTATGGGTGTTAATCACATGGTGATGTGAATTATTGATGTTAAATCACATGGCGATGTGAACTAGATTATTGACTCTAGTCCAAGTGGGAGACTGAAGGAAATATGCCCTAGAGGTAATAATAAAGTATTATATATTTCCTTATATCATGATAAATGTTTATTATTCATGCTAGAATTGTATTAACCGGAAACATAATACATGTGTGAATACATAGACAAACAGAGTGTCACTAGTATGCCTCTACTTGACTAGCTCGTTAATCAAAGATGGTTATGTTTCCTAGCCATAGACATAAGTTGTCATTTGATTAACAAGATCACCTCATTAGGAGAATGACGTGATTGACTTGACCCATTCCGTTAGCTTAGCACCCGATCGTTTAGTATGTTGCTATTGCTTTCTTCATGACTTATACATGTTCCTCTGACTATGAGATTATGCAACTCCCGTTTACCGGAGGAACACTTTGTGTGCTACCAAACGTCACAACGTAAATGGGTGATTATAAAGGTGCTCTACAGGTGTCTCCAAAGGTACTTGTTGGGTTGGCGTATTTCGAGATTAGGATTTGTCACTCCGATTGTCGGAGAGGTATCTCTGGGCCCACTCGGTAATGCACATCACTATAAGCCTTGCAAGCATTGTGACTAATAAGTTAGTTGCGGGATGATGTGTTACGGAACGAGTAAAGAGACTTGCCGGTAACGAGATTGAACTAGGTATCGAGATACCGACGATCGAATCTCGGGCAAGTAACATACTGATGACAAAGGGAACAACGTATGTTGTTATGCGGTCTGACCGATAAAGATCTTCGTAGAATATGTGGGAGCCAATATGGGCATCCAGGTCCCGCTATTGGTTATTGACCGGAGACATGTCTCGGTCATGTCTACATAGTTCTCGAACCCGTAGGGTCCGCACGCTTAAAGTTACGATGACAGTTTTATTATGAGTTTATGTATGTTGATGTACCGAAGGAGTTCGGAGTCCCGGATGAGATCGGGGACATGACGAGGAGTCTCGAAATGGTCGAGACGTAAAGATCGATATATTGGACGACTATATTCGGACTTCGGAAAGGTTCCGAGTGATTCGGGTATTTTTCGGAGTACCGGAGAGTTACGGGAATACGTATTGGGCCTTATTGGGCCATACGGGAAAGAAGAAAAAGGGCCTCAAGGGTGGCCGCACCCCTCCCCTTGGTCTGGTCCGAATTGGACTAGGGAAGGGGGGCGCCCCCTTCCTTCCTTCTCTTTTCCCTTCCTCTTTTCCTATTCCATATGGGAGGTGGAATCCTACTAGGACTAGGGAGTCCTAGTAGGACTCCACACTTGGTGCGCCCCCTCCTAGGGCCGGCCTCCTCCTCCCTTGCTCCTTTATATACGGGGGCAGGGGGGCACCCCAGAGACACAACAATTGATCCTTGAGATCTCTTAGCCGTGTGCGGTGCCCCCCTCCACCAAATTACACCTCGATAATACCGTTGCGGAGCTTAGGCGAAGCCCTGCGTCGGTGGAACATCATCATCGTCACCACGCCGTCGTGCTGACGAAACTCTCCCTCAACACTCGGCTGGATCGGAGTTCGAGGGACGTCATCGAGCTGAACGTGTGTAGAACTCGGAGGTGCCGTGCGTTCGGTACTTGATCGGTCGGATCGTGAAGACGTACGACTACATCAACCGCGTTGTGATAACGCTTCCGCTATCGGTCTACGAGGGTACATGGACAACACTCTCCCCTCTCGTTGCTATGCATCACCATGATCTTGCGTATGCGTAGGAATTTTTTTGAAATTACTACGTTCCCCAACAGCCTCTTGGCCGGCAGGCCGGCCCCACCGCTCGGGGGCTTTGTCGGCGGCTGGTTACTGTTGCCTCGCCTCTGATGACGAGGGCTTCGTCGTGGTAAGCGTGGCTACAATGTCGCCGCCTTGCGAGCTCTCACTGTAGCCTTACCTCGTCTTGTCCCCTTGATGAGGCGCATGCTTCGAGGGAGGGAGGTAGCCGGCTATTGGAAGCCAGCCACACCCCTGGCCGACTAGGGGAGGCCAGGCCGCCTTCGGATGTCTCTCTGGCGAAGGGGCCCACCGCCCACGGGCCGTACTGGCGCCTGTCATGGGTGACATCGAGGCCAGCATGGCTACAGTGCCACGCCGGACGGGGGATGGCTGGCCCGTACGGCGCCCTGTAGCCATGCCTGTTCCGGGATTCAGGGGCAGTGGGCTGTACTGCGGCCACGCCCCATCCTATCACCGTTATGTGGGTACAGTCTTTAGTGGGTGCAGTCTTGGCCGGCTTCTGGGAACCGGCTTTCTTCATGGCCGGCTTCTAGGAGTCGGCTTTCTTCATGGACGGCTTCTGGGAGTCGGCTTTCTTCATGGACGGCTTCTGAAAGTCGGCCCTGGGGATAGCCGGCCGGGGGAAGGCGGCCATATGCTTTGTATGCGTGAAGGCTTGAATGGCCCGATAATTTTTCAAAGAGCCAGGGGGAGTAGGTTAGGCTACCCGTGGCCATTTACTCTGACATTAGTCCCCGAAGCTGGTTGGGCTTCGAGGCTGAGAGGAGGTCGAGAAGCTCGGTCAGCTTCTTATCTTGACGAGCCATCAGCTGGGAGCCGGTTTTGGTTGGGCGCGCCGTCTTGGCAAAAATTTTAAAGTCGGAAGGCGGGAGTCTATTGGCACGTGCACCGGGCCACGGGCCGGTCACTCGCCGCCTGCGAACCACGTGGCGTCCCGTGGCTGAAAAGAGCATGCTAACCCACGCGCGCGACAAGACGTCGCCGCAGGCCGAGGGCTCACCACTCCAACGCCTGGGCCCAGGCGCGGATTCTTTGGGGCCCAAAGCTGTCCGCACGTCTTCTGGTGGCAGTTTCCGCACGCCGTTAGGGCGCAGTAATCGCGGGGCGTGGGGGAGTGGGCGCAGTTAATCCCACGTTCCTCCCCATGCCTCGCCTCCTCGGCTTCGCCGCACAAGGCCATAAGTAGGGGGAGGAGGGGAAGCGGCAGATGCTCGCACGCTCCTCTCCTCTCCGCCATCTTCTTCCTTCTGCTTTCTCTCACAGCAGCGCCTCGCCGCCGCGCCGCCCATCAATCTTCACTCCACCCTACAGCTTTGCCGCCGCAGGGCCGTGCTTTCTCCGCCGCCGCACCCTTCCTTGTTAGCTTCTCGCCACCATGCAGTACGGCGGGGACTGGGACGGCTCCAACGTCCATATGGACTACATCGAGTTCCTCCGCAAGACGCGGCGGTTGCCCAGCGCGGACCAGGTGCGGGTCCGTCTCGCACCTGCGAAGGAGATCACGCCGGCGCCGGAGGAAGGCGAGCGGGTAGTCTTCCGCTCGCACTTCCTGCGCGGCATCGGCTTGCCGGCGAGCGCTTTCTTCCGCTCCTTCCTCGAATTCTATCAACTCCAGCCGCACCACCTCACTCCGAACACGGTGGTGCTGCTGTCCGCCTTCGTCACCTTGTGCGAAGGCTTTCTTGGCGTTCTCCCCACCCTCGAGCTCTGGGGGGAGTTCTTCCAATCGAAGCTGGGCACCCGCATGCAGGGCGTGCCGGCCCAGAGCGGCGCCTTCATCGCGATGCGGAGGCCGGCGGCCGACAACCCCTTCCCCGTCATCACGTTAATCCGGTCGGTGAAGCTCTGGCAGAAGTCATATTTCTACGTGAAGAACGTCGCCCCACAAGGCAACTACGTCAACTTGCCGGCTTACGTAGCCGGCCCGCCGGCTGGGAGGCGGCCCCAGTGGTCCTATCGGGCTGTGACGCTGTCGCAGGCTGGAGCCGCGGCCGTCGCCCGACTACGGGTGATGATCCAGTCAGAGGGCCTGGTTGGATCCGACTTGCTGGCCGCCTTCGTCGCGCGCCGGGTGCTTCCGCTTCAGAGCTGCCCTCACCTGATCTGTCAGATGAGCGGCCAACTCGATCCGAGTCAGATGTGCACCAAGGACATGCCGCATGAAGAGGTGGCCCATATGGTGAATTATCTTGCGAACTGCAAGCTCTCCGCGGAGTGGCGGTTTGGCAAGGAGCCATATTCCCGTGCACATCCGCCGCCCACGGTATTTTCTCTTTTTCCCTTTCTTCTCTTAGTTTTTGTTGCCGAGTTCCTCTTTGCCGACTCTGACCAGTCGGCACGCCTTGGCAGAGACCTCTCCTTCGACCGGCAACCGGGTCGGAGACGGGGCGCCGATTCCTCCCCGACCGGGCGGAGCATGACCTGGAAGACCACGACTTGGGGGCGGCCGCCATGGATGAAAACACCGAGGCGGATGGCGGTGAAGCCGGCGGCGAGGCAGGCGGCTCCGGGCTCGGAGCCAGCTTCGACGACTGGCCGGATGACGACGAGGCGGAAATCGTCCCACGCCGCCAGCCGGCGCCCGGCCACGGCGCGGGTTCCTCCGCTGCGCCGCCTGCCCGGGGCGGCGGGCAAAAGCGCCGGGCCACGTCGGGCTTGTTCGGCAGTCGGCCGAAGAAGCCCAAGGGCGGGGTGGCGGCGACCAGGCGGGATGAGGCGGCCGCGAAGGCGGCCCGCTTCCGCAAGGTGGTGAAGCAGCCGCAGACGGTGTCGGCGTAAGTGTATATTCCTTTGTATATTCTTTCTTCTTTTCTTGGTGATTTCTGAATCCTTGTCCTTTCTCGAAAATCAGGGCTCCGCTTTCGCTCGAGCGGGTTGCTGCCGCCTCCGTCGTTGGATCACCGGGAGGATCCGGGAGCACCCGCCGCGTGGACCCCCACGCCAAGCTTCAGGCGGCGACGGAGCAAAACGCGTGGGAGGCGGAGGAGTTCAGGGCAGCTGCCGCCAAGGCTGCACAGGAGGAGGAGGCACCGAAGGCGCGCGCCGACGCAGCGGCCAAGGCCCAAGCGCAGGCTGCGGCTGTGGCAATAGCGGAGGGGGCCTTGCTCGTCACCCCTCTGTGTGTCGCGGCGCCCGAGGTCCCGGAGACCCCGCCGGAGGAAGCCGGCCGCGACCAGCCGGGGTTAGAGAGGGAGGACGACGTCGTCGTCCCGGAGAGGGAGGCGGCACCGACCCCGTAGACTGGGGAGGCTCAAGGCAGCCGGCCTAACGTGCCGCCTGCGCAATCGGCCGGGGGCGAGCCGGCCGCGAGGACGGACCTGGTGGTCCAGTCGCCATCGCACCAACGCACGGGGAAGGCCACACCGGACCCGCAGAAAGCCGCGGGCTCCAGCTCATCGGCCCGGGACGTGGAGGCAGCCAGCGCCAGCTCAGGGTGGACGCCGGGTGGAGGGACGGCCGTGGTGAACGTGGCGGCGTAGGACGTTCGGAACCGGCTTCAGTCCCAGGCTGCGGCGCTGAGGAAATACAACGATGAGTTCCTTGCGACGCGAGCGGCCATTCGGGTTAGTCTTCCTATTTTTGCTTTTTGATCTTGGTTTCTTCCGTGGGGGCGCGTCAGCTCACCCACTGGGTGTAGTCCCCGAGTTCCGAGTCGGCTGCTGAGCAGTCGGCTTGGAACTTCTTAGCGGGCTTTGTTTTGCTATCTTGTTGTCATTCGCTCCTCTGCCTGACTTTGCAGGACTACCACAACCTCCGCGCGGCTGCCTTCAACTCCCAGGCTCGGGAGCTGACCCAGAGGAATGCTGACCTATCTGAGAGCCGGGGTAAGTGCTTCATCTTTTATCTTACGTGGGGGCGCGTCAGCGCACCCACTGGGTGTAGTCCCCGAGATTCGGGCCGACTGCTGAGCAGTCGGGTCGGATCTTCCTTGACGACTTCTTCCTTATTGCTTCTTTCTTTTCTGCCATCCCTGTAGCAGCCAACGCCAGTCTGAGGGAGCAGCTGGGCGGGGCTCAGGCCGCCCTCCGTGTTAGGGAGGCCGAGTTTGGTGCCTTGGCACAGGAGCGTGACCGCCTGGCCAAGAGGTTGGCCGACTAGGAGAAGAGCCACAAGGCGGCCCTGAAGGCGGTGCAGGACAGCAAGGCCGCCCTCCAAGCCGAGCATGAGACAGAGGCGGCTAGCTGGGCCGAAGCGAAGCAGACGCTGATCAACGGCTATGGCCAGATCGAAGACTTGGTTGACGGTAGGCCGCCTTCTTCTTCATCCTTGCTTGCCGCTTGCCGTTTGGCTCATTTTCTGACTTGGTGTTTTTCTCTTCTTTCTCTTTCTTTCTTGCGCAGAGTACTTCCCTGGCTACTCTACCGCCGCCAACCAGGTCGTCGAGGCCCACCGCGAGGCACGAAGGCAGGCTGGCGCCGAGATCGCGCCAAACGCTCGCCGATCGCTGGAGGAGCAGCTCTTGGCGATTCAGGCCCGCCTCCAGCCGGCTCATCGCATGCTCCGCCGGCTTCAGCGTGTTGGGGCGCAGGTGTTGGCCGCTCTGTGGCCTGGTGAGGTGATTCCCCGCACCCCCAGTCGGACTGCCGACTGGCTGGAGGTGGCGGTCGGCCCCTTCGAGGCCTGGAAGGCTTCTGCGGCTCGGTCCGGCGCCAGGCGGGCGCTGGAGTTCGCCAAGGCCTGGTATCCCGAGCTAAGTCTGGACCAGCTGGCCACTTGGCGGCAGGAGGCCGACACGGAGCTGGAGCTGGCGCGGCCGGCTATCATCCAGCGAGCTTCGGCGATTGCCGACTACACCGACACCAGCGCCTTCGCTCCTGAGGTGGACGACAACGGTGTTGCCCAGCCGAAGGAGTGGTTCAGGCTGAACCCGGCAGACGGCAAGGACTCGGCGGAGGAGATCGACTCCAGCGACGAGGGCGAGGAGGAGGAGGAGGAGGGTGAAGACGCCGCGCCAGATGGTGGAGCGGCCGGTCAGCCTCAGCTTGACCGTGCCTCCAGCAACAAGGCACGCGCGGGTGCACCGCCTGCAGCCGGCGATGATCAAGCCGAGACCCGCCAGCCGGCCACTCCTCCAGCCGGCGGCGCCGTCTCCACCGCCCAGCCCGGCTCCCATGCTGCGCCCTTAGTCTAGTCTGCTGCCTCTACTTTCCTGTTTCACCATTCTTGGAACAGTATTTTGTCAAGTTTGCACAATTCCACCCACTGGGGGTGTATTCAAACTATATTGACTGCCGGCCTGTTGGGGGCCTTATGTGTAAATGTAATTATGCATGCGTTTGGCTTTCCCTTGTTCTTTGCTTTTCATCCTTCGGTTGTTTCCTTTGCCGCCCTCCCTTGGTTGTCGCCTTCCCAGCCGGACAGCTGCTCTGCAATCTGTGGCTGGGGAGGTGCTTGGGAGGGCAAGTACTCTAGCTTTGTTGGATTATAGCGAAGTGATTGGGAGGCCGGCCAGCCGGCTGTTTTGACAGTCGGTAGGCGTGGTTGGAGGCCGTCTTTGCGTTATATAAGTTCGTTGGTCCTTAGCCGTTTTTCGTGTGGGCATCCTTTCTGCCTTTGGCTCTTGCCAGTCGGACAGTCGTTTCTTCGAGCTGCGACTTTCGACAAGAGAGGGCTTGGGTGCCGACACACTACTTGTCTGACTTCAGGTAGAACTTTTAATATAATTTAAGGCGGCCAGTCCCCGGGCCGACTAGTCGAACCCGGTGCCAGACAAAAAATCGAATGTAATAATACATTCATGAGTATGACACTCGTCATTCATAGATAAAGGAGGGCAGTTCCCGAGTGTGCCTCAGGGGGCCCGTTTGTCTCATATTTAATATAAAAACGGTAGCATGATACATACAGCTTTCAACTGTAAAATCTTCTCAAGAGGTTTGCGTTCCATGGTCGTTCCGACTCCTTGCCGGAATCATCCCTCTTGCGTGCTCTTGGCTTCTGTGCGTCGATCAGGTAGGAGGAGTCGTTGCCTAGTGCTTTGCTGACGATGAAAGGACCTTCCCAAGGGGCCAAGAGCTTGTGCTGGCCGGTTGTTCGCTGGATCAGCCGGAGCACAAGGTCGCCCTCTTGGAAGGATCTTTGCCTGACCTTTCGGTTGTGGTAACGGCGCAAACCCTGCTGGTAGATGGCTGACCAGCTGAGTGCTAACAGCCGGCCTTCTTCCAGCAGGTCGACGCCGTCTTCTCGTGCTTCCTTGGCCTCCGCCTCCGTGTACATGGTGACCCGAGGTGAGTCGAACTCGACGTCAGTTGGGATGACAGCCTCGGCACCATACACAAGGAAGAACGGAGTGAAGCCGGTTGACTTGTTTGGGGAAGTACGCAGACTCCAGAGGACAGCCGGCAGCTCGTCGAGCCAGCAGCCGGCCGAGCGCTCCACTGGTACGACGAGTTGGGGCTTGATGCCGGAAAGGATGAGGCCGTTTGCTTGCTCGACCTGGCCGTTTGACTGCGGGTGGGCAACGGACGCTAAGTCCAGTCGGATGCCCTATGTCGCGCAGAAACGTGCCAGGGCTCCCTTGGCAAAATTTGTGCCGTTGTCGGTGATGATGCTGTGCGGCACACCATACCGAGTAGTGATGTTGGCAATGAATGTCATGGCAGTCGGCCCGTTCAGCTTCTTGATCGGCTTCGCTTCGATCCACTTGGTAAATTTGTCCACGGCAACAAGCAGATGTGTCAAGCCACCGCGGGCTGTCTTGAATGGGCCCACCATGTCCAGCCCCCAGACGGCAAAGGGCCAGGTGAGGGGGATGGTCTTGAGTGCAGAAGCCGGCAAGTGTTGCTTGGAACTGAAGACTTGGCATCCTTTGCAGCATTTGACTATCTCTTTGGCGTCTTCCAAAGCAGTCGGCCAGAAGAAACCATGGCGGAAAGCTTTGGCCACAAGTGATCTTGAGGCTGCGTGGTGGCCGCATTCGCCTTGGTGGATATCCTTGAGGATTGCTACACCCTTCTCTGGCTCGACGCAGCGCTGGAAGACTCCAGTGACGCTGCGCTTGACAAGTTCTCTGTTTATTATAGCATATGCTCCGGCTCGGCGTTGCACTAGTCTTGCCGAGATCTCGTCAGTCGGCAGCTATCTGTTGACTAGGAAGTTGAGGATGGGCTGGGCCCATGATGGAGCTGTGACTTCTTCTAATGTTAGTACGGCCACTGTGACTCAGGTGGGTGGGTTGGGTGGTGGAGAGTTGGAGTCGGCCACCGCTTCTTGTGTCGCTGCAGTCCCCGTGCCGACTGCTGTAGTCCCCGGGCCGGGTTCTGAAGTCCCCCAGCCGGGTGCGACTACGACAGTCCCCGGGCCGCTTGTCGAAGTCCCCGAGCCGCCTGCTGGGTTCCTCCAGTCGGATCCGGCTGCATCGGGAGCGGGTGGTATGAAGATAGAGTCCGATTCTGGAGACGGCTTGATAGATGGTTTGAGGAGGCGCTGGAGAGAGACACCGGTTGGTATAGCCTGTCGGGTGGAGCCGATCCGTGCAAGGGCATCTGCTTGGTCGTTGTCGGCCCGTGGCACGTGAAGGAGCTCGCACCCTTCGAAGTACCCACTGATCTACTAGACGAGGAATCGATAGCTCGCCATGTTTGCATCCTTGGCGTCCCAGTCGCCAGATGACTGTTGGACCACCAATTCTGAGTCGCCATAACACAGGATCCGGCGTATGCCGAGCTCTTTGGCTAGCCGGAGCCCGTGTATGAGCGCCTCATATTCAGCCACGTTGTTGGAGGCGGCATCGAGAGTCTACTCGTAGGAAGGCGGCCCGCTGTGGAACTTGCAGGGGGCATCGAGAGTCTACTCGTAGGAGAAGGCCGGCTGCAAAGCCGGCCTGCCGCCCTTCTTCTTGGGAGCGGGCCGCTCTTCGGGCTACTCGTCTTCGACTGTGGCCACCTGCCGACTGGTGGAAGGCGGCATAGGGGCCTTGCGCTTGTGGTCGTTCTGGTAGGGGCACCGATTGGAGTCGTCAGCCGGCGTCTTAGGAGCCGGAGCACCTTCCCAGAGGCGTCCATTCGGAGCTCGGTCTTCATCGAGGAGTCGGCTGTGGCGTACTTGTCTACAATGACCAGCAGCTCGTCGAGGGTAGCCGGCTCATCGCAGAGGGGTCGGTGCTTGAGGAGGGTGCCCTCTCGGCACCCGGCGATGAAGTATTCGATGGCCTGCACCTCGTGCACCCCCTCGCAGGAGTTGCAGAGCTCGGCCCACCGCGTGAGGTAGTCGCGGGTCGATTCGCTGGGCCCTTGGAAGCATAAGGAGAGCTGGCGGGGCTTGGGAGGCCGCTTGTACGTGCTGGTGAAGTTGCGGACGAAGACTTCCGTGAAGTTCAGCCGGCTGTTGACGCTGAAGGGCTTGAGGCTGTTGAGCCAGGTGCGCGCCGTGCCTTGCAGCATGAGAGGGACGTACTTCACGGCTACGCGCCTGTTGCCGTTCGCTATGCTGACAGCGGTAGAGTAGTCGATGAGCCAATCTTCCGGCTTCACAGAGCCGTTGTACTTGGGCGTGTCTCTGGGGAGCGAGAACCCTTTGGGGAAGGGCTCGTCGCGGATGCGGGGGCCAAAGCATGGCGGGCCGACATCGTCTTCTTCTGCTAGCGCCAGGGATCGAGCTAGGCGGTCGATCCGGTGGCGGGCGTCGTTCTCGCCGACTCCTTCGTGGTGGCCCAGTCGGCCACCGAGAGTCGGATGTGTGACAGGCGGTGGGGTGGGATGTCTCTCCCCACGAGGCGGGGGAGGAGGCGGATTGCCTTGGCGCTCCACCGCCCGAGGGCGGCCTTCCGCGTCGCGCTCGATGGTGATTCTAGTCCGGCTGCGGCTAGCAGCCGGCTCCTTGTCTGCGCCGGCGCCGCTCGCGGTCGGCGACCGGGATGTCGTGGCGTGCTCTCGGCGTGGGGGAGGATTCTCACCGCGGGCGCCGGCTTCATGCCGTTCTGCGGCCACGTCGATTAGCTGTTGGATGCGCCTTGTCATGTAGGGGAGCTCATCGGCCCCCAGCCCATTCAGCTCTTCTGCGGCCGCCTGAGCGGCTCGCAGATTCTCGAGTGGTGTGGCGTAAATGGGGCGGTCCGCCCCCAGCATGCTGGCGATGGCCGCGCCGCGCTTCTTGACGAGGCCGACTCGGCTCGGCCCGCCGTGAGATGGCGTACCAAAAGCGGCGCGGTCGACTTCGCGCTGGTGGGCCTCAGTGAGGCGTCTCATGGAGGCTATCTTCTGGCCCTCCGCGATGAGGGCGAGACGACGTGCCTCCAGGGTCTCGGCGTCGGCATCGGCCGGGATGGGGACGGACAAGTCATGCATCGCCGCCTGTAGGGCATCGTGGGCGTTCTCGCCCGAGTTAGCGACGTGGCTGATCACCAGCACCTCAGTGACAGCGATGTTGCCGCTGTCAGCTTGAGGGAGAGGGTCGTCGAAGATTACCACATTGGAGGGGTAGGCATCGAGCGATGCCGTGTCGGAGTCGACAAGCATCGGGTCGGTGGAGCCGACCGACTCCAAGTCCACAGCAAGCTCGCTGGAGACATGAAGCTGGTCGAGGAGGCTGACGAGGCGGCTCTCGGGGCAGTCCGTGCCCGCGTCGGACGCGGGCTCGTCGGAGATGCGAGTCTCGCCAAGAAGATCGGCGACGCAGCTTGCTGCGCAGGCGTCGTCGACGCCTAGCAGCGCGTCGGGGCAAGCGCCATCGGGCGCAGCAGGCTGGCTGCGCTCGCGCGGGAGGAAAAGGGTTCCCATCCAAAACAGGTCTCCGGACGACGGTGCACCTGGCCCCACGGTGGGCGCCAAGTGTCGGGTGGTAGGTGCGACATATGCCAACGGATGGCTTATCATAGTGGGAGCCAGTAAAACGTCGCCGGTGCCTGGAAACGGGATGAGGCGAAGACATGCACGCCGGCGAATCTTACCCAGGTTCGGGGCTCTCCGTGGAGATAACACCCCTAGTCCTGCTCTGCGGGGTCTCCGCATGATCACTAGACCAATACAAGTAGCTACAAGCGCTCCTTGAGCTGTTTGGCTAGAGGAAGAAGAAGGGCAAGGCTAGCTCTCCTTTTCCCTCTATGTGGTGTGTGGAATTCTCTTCGATCAACCCTTTGCATGGGTGCCCTGGGGGGTTTAGATAGGCCTACCCCCCAGGGGTACAACGGTAATCCGGCTGGGCGCGGGTCCCCGCCGTCAGTGTCTAGGCTCGCCGGCTTCTCCGCCGGTCATTGGGGCCCGCCGACTGGTGGGTCCCGCCGGCTGCCGGCCTCTTGGCCGGCAGGCCGGCCCCACCGCTCGGGGGCTTTGTTGGCGGCTAGTTACTGTTGCCTCGCCTCTGATGACGAGGGCTTCGTCGTGGTATGCGTGGCTACAGTGTCGCCGCCTTGCGAGCTCTCACTATAGCCTTACCTCGTCTTGTCCCCTTGATGAGGTGCATGCTTCGAGGGAGGGAGGTAGCCGGCTATTGGAAGCCGGCTACACCGCTGGCCGACTAGGGGAGGCCAGGCCGCCTTCGGATGTCTCTCTGGCGAAGGGGCCCGCCGCCCACGGGCCGTACTAGCGCCTGTCGTGGGGGACATCGAGGCCAACATGGATACAGTGCCACGCCAGACGGGGGATGGCTGGCCCGTACGGCGCCCTGTAGCCATGCCTGTTCCGGGATTCAGGGGCAGTGGGTTGTACTGCGGCCACGCCCCATCCTATCGCCGTTATGTGGGTACAGTCTTTAGTGGGTGCAGTCTTGGCCGGCTTCTGGGAACCGACTTTCTTCATGGCCGGCTTCTGGGAGTCGGCTTTCTTCATGGCCGGCTTCTGGGAGTCGGCTTTCTTCATGGCCGGCTTCTGGAAGTCGGCCCTGGGGATAGTCGGCCGGGGGAAGGCGGCCATATGCTTTGTATGCGTGAAGGCTTGAATGGCCCAATAATTTTTCAAAGAGCCAGGGGGAGTAGGTTAGGCTACCCGTGGCCATTTACTCCGACAATTGGTACAGGAGGCAGCCCTCCTCCGGAAGCGCGACTGGCGCTGGGTCGCCCGTTAGAAGCTGGAGCACCATGAGCAGCGTCTTGGAAGAAAGTGCAGGCACCTGAAGCCGCATGGGTTGCCCGCTACCGGTGATGGCCCACATTCATCGAGAATGGTGCTGAAGCGGAGCCATGCGACACCGAATGAACTCCTTCACCACCATTGGCGCCGTCACCCCGATCTTCTTCAACCTGGCCAGCCAGCACTAGACGTGAGCAAGCCGATGGTCGACGAGGTTCGTGTGCCCCCAGCTGGAGCTGGGTACGACTGGCACCCGTGGGAGCAGAAGCAAGGAGTTGAGCACGCCGGCGTCAACATACACCCATCGCTCCAGGAACCCCCTCACATCCGGCGAGAGCTCAAAGTCGATGCCCGAGCCAGCCGTCGCCGCTACGGCCTCGAAGGCCATGCACCCCGAGCGCTAGCGGGCGTCGACCAGATGGAGCGATAAGAAATGGCGAAACAAGGCTACCGAAGGGGCAATGCCCACCATAGCCTCGCAAAGGAAAGCAAAGACGGCGAGAAGGATGATCGATTGGGGATCCAGATGCAGCGCCTGGACTTGGTAATGCGAGAGTATGGCGTTGAAGAAATCGGAGAAAGGAGGGATCAGGCCAGCCAGGAGGGCATGAAGATGGATGGGGATCTCGATGGCATCCACGTCGATCATGGCCCGGGAGGCAGGCCAGGCGACCGTCTCTTTCCACTCATTGGAATCGGCGGTGAGGGCTAGGCGGACCTTGGCAAACCCTTCTTGATTAACCACCGACGACTGCTCAAGAGCAGGCTCCAGGACTGGCTGAGATTTGGCCGGAGCACATGATTTCCCCCTCTTCTTCTTTGACCGCGGAGCCATGGTGGCAAGAGAGCGTCGGCGACGAATCTGGGAGAAAAGGCGCGCCTTCTCGGGAAGGTGGAGGAGTCAAGGGCGAGCACGGCAAGAAAAAAAGACGAGGCTGCGATGGCAACGGGCGGCCGCCGTGCCTGACGGATATCAAGGCTGCATGGGGAAGTGGGGGCGCCCACGTCCCATCAATCGCCACGCGTCGATCGAGGCCGCGGGCGGTTAGGGCCTGCAGCGCTCCACACTTGCTCTTTGGCTTCGCTTCGAAGCCAAGTTCGAGCGTGCCTTGGGCCCGTGGGCTACTGTCGGCGTTCTGGGAACGGGGGTACCCAGACTCGCCTGCCTACGGCCCACGGCGTGGCTCCATCGACGGCCTGGTACGGCCCAGCTTCAACATCAACAACTCAAGACCCTCGCGAGGGGCCAAGCCTCGGGAGGCGAACAACATCAAGACCTCCACGAGGGGCGGCCTCCTCAGGCTGGCTCCTGAGGAGCGGAGATCTCTATGCAAGGCTCACCTCGTTAGGTCCAGATGACGTGAGCCATGATGACCAAGGCCAGGCGGACACCAGCGGGCGCAGTGTACCGGTTTCCTCTTTGGTGCTAAGGAGGCAAGCGCAGGCGCGGAGTCCCGAGGAATCAGCCAAAGGTTTCCATTCCGGTGCAACAAGACCAAGACTGCAGGATGGAGGTCATCGCCGAGCCCACCACGGCGTCAAGACCAGAGGCTTTTGTAGGCGAAGACTACTTTTGTCAGGATAGCTTGTACTAGTTGTCCGCCTTTGAATTTGGTCGTTGTGGGATCCCTTCCCGCCTACATTTGGGAAGAGGACCAAGGCCACTATAAATAGGACTTAGCCACCACCATAGAATGGGATCCATTCCACCCTCACATCCACCAGCTCACCCGAGCCCAAGAACACCTCTCCTCCGGAGTTGTTTGCCACTGTACTAGTTCATCCACAACCCCCCGAGGCCAATCCACCACAAAGCAGGAGTAGGGTATTACACCGTAAGGTGGTCCGAACCTGGGTAAACGGTTGTGTCTCTTTTCCATTCAGTCCGTCTAGCTAGGCCGTGAGATTAGCAAGCAGGCGGACTGGGGAGGACGAGTTCTTCACACGCACCCCAGAGTTCGAACCTGTCAAGGGTCTGCGGAACCTGAAATCCGACAAACTATTCCAGCCCCAGACTTAGTGGCCGGCTGAGGGAAAGGACACCAGTCTTGACGCCGCGAATCCCCCAAGGGAGGTGAGTGGCATGTCTCTTTGAAGAGTGTTCGGATATTCACATTACGTGAGACTCGATCCAACCTTGTTACGTGGATTCTGCAGGGCTGGCTCGCCAAGGCCAAGAAGATCAGCGGCCCGGCACCGCTGCCAGTGGGGCCCCGATCAGAGCAGCTGGAGAAGATGCTGGTCGTGGTGCCCTACAATGCGCCCGCTAAGAAGGTCAAGAAGCAAGAAGCACCGAAGGCCAGGGAAGGCCTCCGCCGCAGGATCCGTTCGAGCAACCGGTCTGGAGACGCCGCGGCCTCACCCATACACGATGGGGGCGAGGAGGAGGACGACGAAGAGGAGAGTGCATCTTCGCACTCCAAAAAGAGGCCGACGTCCGAGGACGCCGAGGAGGTCCAACCTTCCCCGGCCCAAAAGAGACGACACCGGCCCAAGCTGGTCATACCCAACAGCTCGAACAAGGAGAAGTCCGAGGCATCCAAGGAGCTCCCAAAGAAGGGATCCAGGGTTAAGCCCCCTGCCAGCAGGTAAGGTGTCCATATTTTCAGCTATTATGCTTTCAGTAGTTTACTCTAGTTGAAGGTTAACCCCTCCGAATTGCAGTCCCCCACATGAGCGCCCCACCAAGCAGATCTCGGAGGGGACGTCTCCGCCCACCAAGCTAGCGGACGGTGGGTCTATGGCGCACTCCGCGCCTCCTTTGATCCCCGAAGAGGCTGAAGAGGTGTGGTCCCGAAGAACTCCTCCTCCTCCGAACACCTCGATCACCGAAGACCAGGAGGGAACGTCCCTCTTGGACAGCGAGGGAAAGGAGTCCGGGCCATCTGGACCCCCTCCGACGACCACTCCCGAGCGTCCAAGGCCCCCAACAGCACAGGTTCCTTCCAACTGGGAGGGGGGCGGGAGCCAATGCCAGTACCGAACACCTCCGCATGGGCGGCGGTTGACTGGCCGGATACGCTAGAGGAGTTGGTGAGCAACTCCGTCATAGTTGAAGGGCACCGCACCCTTATGGGTGCAGTTATGCAGAGTGTTCGGTCTGTCCAATCCGTACTGAACGACGATGTCCAAGGCCTTCTAACATGCTTTGAGGTAAGTCAAGTAATGATATTTCCTCATAATGTGGTTATAGTTGTTTAGTTTAGGTAGGCCGCATACATAGCAGCCCCCGAGACTCTGCCAGGACCTCGAAGAGACCTGTAGAGGATCAAATTTGATAGGTCGATTAACAATGTCAACATTTTCTTATGCTAACACAGCCATCTTCCATGGTCGCGGCTGCTAACGCCGCAGACTTAGAGGAGATGGATCGGAAGCTCAAGCTTTCCGATCAAGAGCTGGACCTTGTCAACAAACGGCTTGACGAGGCCCAAGGTAAGCTCTGTAAAAGATGTGTACTTGCCGGATAGTGACGGGCCGAACCATTTACTGATCCTTTATCTTAATGATCCTGCAGCTGCTGCCGACAAGGTCAATGGTTTAAAGGAGGCCCTGAAGAAAGTTGAGGCCGAGGCGGCCGAGAAGAGGACAACCGCTGAGAGGGCGGTGTACGATCTTGATAAGGACAAGCGTGCTGCTAAGCAGCATGAGTCTCGGGTGACCGAGGTCCAAGGGGAGCTACAGGATGCCGCTAAGAAGCTTGAGGCCCTTGAGAAGGGGCCAGAGGAGCAATCCTCCCATCTGTCCAAGGCGGAGAAAGAGCTCTAGGAGGTGAGGAGTGATGCCCGAGGTGTCCGGGAGGAGCTTCGGCAAGCCGCGCAAATTGCCAATGGTAAGAAATATTGACTGCAGAGTGTGTTCGGAGGCAACAGATTCTCCCTGCTGACGAGGGTCTGGCGCTGCGCAGGCGTCTTCGCCGAACTCCCGAAGAATGCGGCGGCCGCGGCGAGGCACTATGCCACCCGCGACAAGGACTCCACACAACGGCTCTTTTGGTCACAGTTTCCGGACTCTGAGCGTCCTCCCCTCCTCATCAATCAAATGAAGCAGCTAATGGAGATGCATCGGATGTCCGAGCTGGCCTTGAAGGACCTCTGTGTCAGTCTGTGGCCGGCCGAGCCCATTCCGGACACCTACTTTGGCCTTGTGCAGAGGCTGCGGGAGGCGCTGCTCCGGATTGACACCATGAAGCGTTCGGCGTGCCTTGAGGGGGCGAGGCTTGCGTTCGTGAAGACCATGGTTCATTGGCCAAGGATTAATCCAATGGAGATGGCCACTGGTCCTCCGCCCCAGGGGAAGGAGCATCACCGCCCCAAGCAGTACTTCGCGCAGGTGATGACCGAAGCGCGGGCGATAGAGGGCCAGTGTTCGAAAATTGTAATGCTTGAGTAGTTGTAGCAAGTTTGTACCAAGTGGGATTTATGCTTTATTATGCGCCCAACGAACTTAGTTGGTATTGTAGTGATTAAATTTTGACTCTTGTGTGGCTGTATGTTTAGTTCTGAAAGCTACCAGTCGTTAGCTTCGGCCCCCAAGTGAATATCATGAAGGGTGTTTTGTTTCCGCATTGGTACCCTTACCCAACGTCTTCGTGCCTGGAGGCAGTAGTGCGGGAACGAAACCAGGCGATCAGACTATTCAGTTTTTCTGCTTTCACTTAGCCTTATGAGCTTGACGGTGTGGACAAGGGATTAGTCCCCGGTGTATTTGTGATGTACTTGGGGGTCGAAGCCTACCCTTTGCGATGACATGGTTTGTGTTAAGACGAACCCTTCATGTGACACGATGAAATTGCCAACGATTTTTAGAGTCCAGCCTCGTCATCGGATCGCAGACCCATTCGCGCTTACTATGACGGTCATTTTTGGCTTTTCCTCCTGAGGTACTGCTATCTCTTGAGCTTGCATTGGTTTTTCCCTTGAAGAGGAAAGGGTGACGCAACAAAGTAGAGTAAGTATTTCCCTCAGTTTTGAGAACCAAGGTATCAATCCAGTAGGAGACAACGCACAAGCCACCGAATACCTACACAAACGAACACCAACTTGCACCCAACGCGATAAAGGGGTTGTCAATCCCTTCACGGTTATTTGCAAAGTGAGATCTGATATAGATGGATAAATGGTAAAGTAATATTTTTGGTATTTTTGGTGTATGGAACGGAAAGTAAAAGATTGCAAAGAAACTAAATAGGAACCTAAAATTATAGATCGGAAACTTATATGATGGAAAGTAGACCCGAGGGCCATAGGTTTCACTAGAGGCTTCCCTCAAGATAGAAAATATTACGGTGGGTGAACAAATTACTGCTGAGCAATTGATAGAAAAGCGCAAAGTTATGACGATATCAAAGGCAATGATCATGAATATAGGCATCACGTCCGTATCAAGTAGACCGACTCCTGCCGGCATCTACTACTATTACTCCACACATCGACCGAGTCCTGCCTACATCTAGAGTATTAAGTTCATAAGAACAGAGTAGCGCGTTAAGTAAGATGACATGATGTAGCAAGATAAACTCAAGCAATATGATGAAAACCCCATCTTGTTATCCTCGATGGCAACAATACAATACGCGTTGGTTCCCCTTCTGTCACTAGGATCGAGCACCGCAATATTGAACCCAAAGCTAAGCACTTCTCCCATTGCAAGAAAAACCAATCTACTTGGCCAAACCAAATCGATAGTTCGAAGAGACTTGCAAAGATATCAAATCATGCATATAAGAATTCAGAGGAGATTCAAATAATATTCATAGATAGGCTAATCATAAATACACAATTCATCGGATCTCGGCAAACACACCGCAAAAGAGTATTGCATCGGATAGATCTCCAAGAACATCGAGGAGAACATGGTATTGAGAATCAAAGAGAGAGAAGAAGCCATCTAGCTACTAGCTATGGACCCGTAGGCCTGTGCTAAACTACTCACGCTTCATCGGAGAGGCAATGGTGTTGATGTAGAAGCCCTCCGTGATCGAATCCCCCTCCGGTAGGACGCCGGAAAAGGCCCCTAGATGGGATCTCACAGGTACAAAAGGTTGCGGCAGTGGAAAAGTGGTTTCGTGGCTCTCCTGGAAGGTTTTGGGATATTTGAGAATATATATATATATATATATATATAGACAGAAGAAATAGGTCGCTGGAGTCACGAGGGGCCCACAAGGGTGGCGGGCGCGCCCTACCCCCCTAGGCGCGCCTCCCAGCATTGTGGCCGCCTCGTGGCTTTCCTGACATACACTCCAAGCCCTCTGGATGCCTTCTGGTCCAAGAAAAATCATCGCGAAAGTTTCATTCCGTTTGGACTCCGTTTGGTATTTCTTTTCTGCGAAACTCTAAAGCAAGGAAAAAACAGGAACTAACACTGGGCTCTAGGTTAATAGGTTAGTACCAAAAATCATATAAAATAGCATATTAATGCATATAAAACATCCAAAACGGATAATATAATAGCATGGAACAATCAACAATTATAGATACATTGGAGATGTATGAGGTACTTGACCGGGCAGATCAGTAGTACAATCACAGGGGTTCTCCCTTTGCCCTCTTAGCCGAACGTGCAGAACATAAGGGGCAAACACAGGAGCCGGGTAACCCAACTATTGACCCAAGACATAGTTCGGAACATATGCATATAATGCAATATCTGAGACGCCGGACACCTAGCGGGAAGCGGTGCCGGACTTGAAGATATTGAGCTGATATATAAATTGAACTCGTGACTAATTAATATATTTTCATGCCGGGTTGTTCGAAGAGCGACGAGAGAATCGGAAAGGGAGTCGACGAGTTGCAGGATGCTGATATCCGGACACCATAAAGGGTATTTTCATTCATTCTCGTAAGCTCACCACGTCTTGCCGTACAATTTGAACGGCGAAGGCAGTACTTATAAGATGAAAAGAGGTTGACACAGGGCCTTGACGCATGAGTTGAAGCCTTCACTGTGCCTTGTTGCACGTCTGTGCCTTTGCTTCTGACAGGAGGGGATTGGGACCTTCGATGAGACCTTTGATGGGAGAGGACCCTGCCAATGGAGCTTTAAGCTTTGGGGCGTTCGGAATTGGTCCTCGGGTCGTCCAAAGACAAAGCGATTCTGTAGTTCGATTTAACCGGACATGTACTTTGGGTTAATGTATGCCTCACGGCTGCCCATGGTATTTTGAGTGCAAATTTGGGGTGACGAGGCACGAAGAGCATAAAGAATGTGGGCATGACATGGGGCGAGTATCCTTATTTGCAGCAAATGCATGCGGGTTCCCATGACAGGAACGGGTTCGAACCCGTTTACTATTGTCACCGGCTCTTACGGCGGGTCGGCATCCGAACCTGTATGGGCCGGTATGGTCTTCAGCCGCTAGGGTCACGGTGTGCTCTTTGGTTCGAAGTGAGCGTTCTGTGTTGCCGTTGATAGTTATGACGCCCGAAGGACCAGACATCTTCAACTTGAGGTACGCGTAATGCGGAACGGCATTGAATTTGGCGAATGCTGTTCGGCCGAGGAGGGCATGATAGCCGCTGTGAAAAGGTGCGATATCGAAGATCAAGTCCTCGCTTCGGAAATTATCCGGCGATTCGAACACTACTTCGAGCGTCACGGTGCCCGTGCAGCGGGCCTCCACTCCCAGAATGACCCCCTTGAAGGTGGTATTACTGGTTTTAATCCTTGATGGATCGATCCCTATTTTCCTCACGGTATCCTCGTATATCAGGTTGAGGCTGCTCCCTCCGTCCATCAGGACTCTAGTGAGGTGGAATCCATCGATGATGGGGTCTAGGAGTAGGGCTGCAGACCCTCCATGGCGTATGCTGGTGGGATGATCCCTGCGATCGAACGAGATCGGGCAGGCCGACCATGGATTGAACTTTGGCGCTACTGGCTCGACGGAGTATACGCCCCGCAGTGCTCGCTTCCCTTCCTTCTTCGGTATGTGGGTTGCATAGATCATGTTTACCGTCTTGATGTCAGAAGGGAAGGGTTTCTGGCCTCCACTATTCAGCCTGCGGGGCTTGTCATCGTCTTTGTTTCATGGGCTTTTGCCCGCGTCTTCGGCTGTGAGTTTGCCGACCTGTTGGATCACCCAACAATTTTGGTTGGAGTGGTTGGCAGGATTCTCTGACATGTCGTGGATCTGACAAGGTGTGTCCAGAATTGTGTCCAGTCTGGACGGGCCATCACTATTGCCTTTAGGGGCTTCCTTTCGGGTTCCGGATTTCTGGTTTCGGAATCCGGCATTTACTGTTGTATCCTCACCTTCGTCGTCATTGTGGCGACGTTTATTCTTGCTGCGTCGGGGCTTTCCGTTTCCGTCCCGAACCTCGTAGGTACCGGGTGTGTTTGGGTTGGTGTTCTTGCGAGCAAGCCAACTGTCTTCGCCCGTGCAAAAGCGGTTCATTAGGGAAGTAAGGGCTTCCATAGTTCTTGGTTTGTCCTGGCCGAGCTGCCGTACAAACCATTCATCCTTGACACTATGCTTAAAGGCCGCCAAGGCTCGGCATCCGGACAGTCAACGATCTGATTTTTCTTAGTCAGGAATCGGTTCCAAAATTGTCAGGCAGATTCTCTGGGTTGTTGCGTGATGTGATTTAGGTCGTCAGCATCCGGAGGCCGATCATAGGTGCCCTGAAAGTTTACTCGAAAAGTGTCCTCAAGCTCTTCCCAGCAACCTATAGAGTCTTCGGGAAGGCTGTTCAGCCAGTGTCGAGCTGGGCCTTTAAGCTTGAGCGGTAAATATTTAATGGCGTGGAGGTTGTCTCCTCGCGCCATGTGGAGGAGAAAATCATCTATCCATACAGCTGGATCTGTAGTTCCGACGTATGATTTGATGTCCACATGCTTGAAGCCCTCTGGGAATTGATGTTGCATTACCCTTTCTGTAAAGCACAGGGGGGTGCGGCACCCCGAACTCGGGCTACATCGTAGGTCTTCGGCCCTCCTACTGTGCTGCTGCTCCCGGACTCTGTCGTTTCGGTTTAACCGATCGCAGTATCCTTCCCGGTATGCGGGCAGGTCCTCTCTAGGTCCATAGATGGACCTGGTACGGCCTCCGTGAGCGTCTAGGTCCTGGCGGAGGTCGTACTCTTAAGTGGGCCGCACTTGATCCTTGCCGTGACGGTGAGGTGGGACGGCTAGGTGTTCGGTCTCGTCAGCTTCCCTGTCCCGCCCTCTAGGGGGTCGGTCTGGCTGTTCGGCGTTTGTACACGTAGGGTGTGTTGGCTCTGTAGCCTCGTCGAACAACTGGGGAAATAGCCTTCGTTTAGGATAACTCCTGGTTGGCTGATCGCGGCCGTACCCCTCTTCGATAGCTAGGACTTTAGTCCATCGGTCGTTGAGGGTGTCTTGTTGATACGTCTCCAATGTATCTATAATTTTTTATTGTTCCATGCTATTATATTACCCATCTTGGATGTTTTATATGCATTTATATGCTACTTTATATGATTTTTGGGACTAACCTATTAACCTAGAGCCCAGTGCTAGTTTCTGTTTTTTCCTTGTTTTTGAGTTTTGTAGAAAAGGAATATCAAACGGAGTCCAAATGAGCTGAAAATTTATGGTGATTTTTGATGGACCAGAAGAAGCCCCCAAAGCAAAAGAGTTGGGCTGGTAGAGACCCAAGCCAACCACAAGGATGGAGGGTGCGCCCTACCCCCCTGGGAGGGTGCTCTGTCCTTGTCGTTGACTCGTGGACCCCCCTGACGTGAAACCGACGCCATAAATTCCTATAAATACAGAAACCCCCAAAAAGAAACCTAGATCGGGAGTTCCGCCGCCGCAAGCCTCTGTAGACACCAAAAACCAATCGGGACCCTATTCCGGCACCCTGCCAGAGGGGGAAATCATCACCGGTGGCCATCTTCATCATCCCGGTGGTCTCCAAGACGAGGAGGGAGTAGTTCACCCTCGGTGCTGAGGGTATGTACCAGTAGCTATGTGTTTGATCTCTCTGTCTCTCGTGTTCTTGATTTGGCACGATCTTGATGTACCGCGAGCTTTGCTACTATAGTTGAATCATATGGTGTTTCTTCCCCTCTACCTTCTTGTAATGGATTGAGTTTTCCCTTTGGAATTATCTTATCGAATTGAGTCTTTAGAGATTTGAGAACACTTGATGTATATCTTGCATGTGCTTACCCGTGGTGACAATGGGATATTCACTTGATCCACTTGATGTATGTTTTGGTGATCAACTTGCGGGTTCTGTGACCTTGTGAACTTATGCATAGGGGTTGGCACACGTTTTCGTCTTTACTCTCCGGTAGAAACTTTGGGGCATTCTTTGAAGTTCTTTGTGTTGATTTGAACAGATGAATTTGAGATTGTGTGATGCATATCGTATAATCAAACCCGTGGATACTTGTGGTGACATTAGGGTTTTGGTTGATGTGTGTCTTAAGGTGTTATTTTAGTACGAACTCTAGGGCTGTTTGTGACACTTATAGGAATAGCCCAATAGATTGATCAGAAAGAATAACTTTGAGGTGGTCTCGTACCCTACAATAATCTCTTCGTTTGTTCTCCGCTATTAGTGACTTGGAGTGACTCTTTGTTGCATGTTGAGGGATTGTTATATGATCTAATTATGTTATAATTGTTGAGAGAACTTGCACTAGTGAAAGTATGAACCCTAGGCCTTGTTTCCAAGCATTGCAATACCGTTTACGCTCACTTTTATCGCTTGCTACCTTGCTCTTTTTATATTTTCAGATTACAAAAACCTATATCTACCATCCATATTGCACTTGTATCACCATCTCTTCGCCGAACTAGTGCACCTATACAATTTACCATTGTATTGGGTGTGTTAGGGACACAAGAGACTCTTTGTTATTTGGTTGCAGGGTTGTTTGAGAGACACCATCTTCATTCTACGCCTCCCACGGATTAATAAACCTTAGGTCATCCACTTGAGGGAAATTTGCTACTGTCCTACAAAACTCTGCACTTGGAGGCCCAACAACGTCTACAAGGATAAAGTTGCGTAGTAGACATCACTTGTTCAGCCTTGATTTTGCGTTTTTGCTTCTTTATGCTGAGGGCGGTGGCTAAAAGCCTTGGCTTGAACTATTCTTGCTCCAGAGGGTCTTCAGGGATGATAAAATCGTCCTCCCCGAGACTGGCCTCCTCTTCAGAGAGTGGGAGGTAGTTGCTATCCTCGGAGTCTTTGTGGCTTTCCAGATTGAGCGGGTCCTCCTACCCCGCGGGGTCATCCTGATGATGCTCGTTGGCTGCGTATCCGGCGAGGTCATCCATATTATTTACGGTGCCATTCTCCACCAAGTCTACGTTGCTTGCGTGGCTTCGACGTGGTTTTGATCGGCGGCGCTGTTTTCGGCATTTGGGAGGCTCGTCAGGAGTGCCGTTGCCATCCTTTTAGGTGTCCACCATGTATGTCATAGGTGGATGTGGCCGACCAGCGGCCCGTGACGGGGGGACCGACCTCAACATTAGCTGTGGCCACGTCTTCCTCGTCCATGTATTCGACATTCTCCGAATTATAGTCTAACATATCGGTTAAATCATCGATAGTTGCTACCAAATGGGTGGTGGGGGTGCAAAATTCCATGTCGAACGCCTCGAAGGGTCGGTGATTGAAGGCGGAGGGCAGGTTCTCCTGGATAGTCATTTTCTGAATTGGTCTAGCGCCTCTTCAACATATCGAGGGTTGTCGGACTTGAGGGCTCAAGGCCAGATTTTGTGGCGACGGAGCGGAGGTCAGTCTGTGACTCAACTGATCCTTGGTCCCGAACGGACCTATCTTCAGGATTCGGTACCGAAACCTCGAGGGGCACCAAATTGTCCTTGGAAAATAGGGTGTGCTTTGACCCTCCCGTGCACCTTCCACGCCAATGTTTAAGGTAGGGTCGTTTTGGGTCGGGGGTGACCCCTGGCCGCTATTCGCCGACTCAGGGTGCGGGCTCGAGGCCGGCAGGGTGTTGTGGGGGAGGAGCTCGGCCGAGATCGAATCATGGCCTCTGGCCTTTGGTTCTGCCTCGAGGGTCGGGGATAAATCCTCCACCGATGTGAGTTTGGTTGACGACGGGGTAAGGCCCCTCTCTCAGGGAGTCATTCCTGGCTTGAAGCCGTTTGGTGGACTGGGGCCGATTCACAGATCGAATCAAAGGTGTATGTCGGAGCAGGCGCGACAAGGCCTGCGGGGGTGGTGAATCCGGTGGAAACCAAATCCCCCGCGCGTTAGTGACGTACTCCAGATTGCTGAATCGAATCCGGTGTTCGGGAGCGAAGTTGTCGACCTGGTCAAGACGGCCGGTCGAATCAACGTGCAGCACGATGCTGCCAAAAGCGATGAGTTGTCCAGGGACGAAGAGATCCATGGGACTGATGTCCTCTCCAAGGACTAAGCGAGCCATCGATCCTTCCGGTTATCTAACGGCGGAACTCTCAATGAAAGCACCAATGTCGGTGTCAAAACCGGCAGACCTCGGGTTAGGGGGTCCCGAGCTATGGATCTAGGATCAATGGGTACAAGGAATGACGAACACAGTGTTTACCCAGGTTCGGGCCCTCTCAAAGAGGTAAAACCCTACGTCCTGCTTGATTGTATTGATTGTATAACGTTGTTTACAGAGTAGATCTACCTCGAGATCAGCATGAGCTAAACCCTAGGCTACGGGGGATGAAGATAGCTCTGCCTCTAATGACTACAACCCTCGGTTTATATAGACACTGATAGGATTAGGGTTACCGGAGATAGATTACAATAAGGAATAAAAGAGATCTTCCGCCTTCTTGACTTGGAGGGCACACCACGGCTTCATAGATCTCCTGCCATAGTACGGCTCCACCAGTCCGGCCCATGCACAATGGGTCGTCGCCCCGAGGACCCCTTAGTCCATGACTCCCTCAGCCCCCCAAAATGGATCCCAAGGAAATTCGATAAAATCAGGTGAGACTTCATCTGGCACAAGGAGGACCATGAACAACTTCAGGAGGACACTCGTGGCTAAACTGGAAGTTAGTGTGCGGGCCAGAACATTCAGGAGATCTCAGGATTGTGGATATTGAGATATTTGTCTGTGCTTGCGGCTCCGTTGGCCCTAGTTACAACGGACGGATCCGGACATGCCATGGGTGGGAACCCAACTCCCATGCAACCTGGAAGACATGGATCTTTATCTGGCGTGCACCACCATCACTATTGTAGACGGCCACAAGGCACTCTTCTTACATTATATAACTAGAGCAAAAGGGGCCCCTCAAGTCTCTTTCCCTCAAGATCTTCAATATTGCTTCCAAGAAGAACACGACGGTGCAGCATGAGATATCCGGTGAAAACTGGATCAGAGCAGTGGCTAGGCTCTAGTCCTTGTAGCAGCCGGGGGAGTATGTCACCCTATGGGAGTAGACCAGTTAGGGTTCACCTTAACCAAACCAAGAGGAGCCATATCTTTGAACATGACTATCAATGGTTCATGCTCTTCGGCATAAGTCTATGCGGTTCAGTTCCACGACTCTCACCCCAGGTTCTAATCAGCCAAAATCTTGTCCGCGCACGCTGAGCCAATAAAATGCAAGTTATTTGCCTCTCTTGTCCTGCATGGCAGAATTCTCACCGCCGACAAGCTTCCACTCTAGGGCTAGTTGCACGACCCGACGTGCCAACTGTGCCTCCACACGCCGGAATCTGCGACTCACTTGTGCAAGATTGCCCCTTATGTGTCGTGGTATGGAACCTGGACAAATGAGGATCTTTCGACGTCTATTTTTCTGCTTGAGCCTGGCAGTGCTTCAAACTAGTGGGCGAGTTAATCGAAAAAAGTCAAAAGAGGTTCGTAAACATCGAAGTGGCAGGCTCATCTACACCATTTGGAACATTTGGAAAGAGAGGAACAAACGAGTATTCATGGGCCGTTGCATGACTCACCATGAGGTGGCAATGCTGGAGGACATCAAGTAATGCGAGGGGACATTCTTGGGTGCCAGCCATGCCCATATGGGCATTGTCTAAGTTGCATATGTAACTTTTAGTTCCTTTGGGTTTTGCCACATTTCTCCCGAAAACGTGTGCCACCTTGTACATTATGTTCACCCTTTGTTTCTATATGAAAAGGCACTGCTCCTTCTGATTCCTAAAGAAAATGTTGCTACAACAAATTCACACACACACGCCCACACG
>NC_057805.1:373168351-373175778 GCF_018294505.1 Triticum aestivum
GATGAGTAGATCTACAAAGTGCAATGTATAATGGCAGTTTGCCACAGCAGTATTTTCCCTTAGTTCTGAAATAATTGAAGTTCTAGGATTGTCTTAAGTCAAACTTTTTTAAGTTTGACTAAGTCTATAGAACTTTTTGCAAAGATTTACACTATCAAATGCATATAATATGAAAATATATATCATAATGAATCTAACGAAGCAAATTTGGTGTTGTATATGTTGATATAGTTCTATGTAAACTTGGTCAAACTTAATGAAGTCTGACTTATGGCAAACTTGGAACTTCAATTATTCTGAAACGGAGAGAGTACGAAAGAAAAATGCAAAAAAAAAAGCGTTCACGTACCCCTCTAGTATGGCTGAGCGCACAATACACCCATAATAAAATGTAAAACAGACAAATTGTTCCGTCACACTCAAAAACCACTAGAATACTCCTAATTAAGACCATTCCAAAGTGGTTTGACCAACTCAAATCAGATCTATGTGTCTACCCTATCACCTCTACCTCATCTAAAAATCTCAGGAATATCAATAAATATGAATAGATTTTGGGGAGAGAAAAACAAATCCCAAATCTTGAAATGGAAATGTTCCAAATAGAAGCGAAAATTAATTTTGAGACAATTCGGGGACAAGGAGTTGAGAAAATATATAAAAACATACATTTTCTAAAAATAAAAAATTGAAGAAATTAAAATAGTTAACTGAATTTGATTTTGTTAAATGCTTTTCTTCTGTAATTTCAGACCAGGATTTTTTAGTCTTTTCCTTGGTAACATCGAGATTTAAAAACAATACTTTATGTTCTATAGCTTTTGAAAAATGATGCAGTTATTCAACACATACAAAATGATGCCGTTAGATGCCACATAGTAGAAGCCAATCCATCTTAAACCACCTTTGTAGGACTCGTCTAAAACCATTTTAGGTGATGAAAACTACTGAGTTGAAATGGTCTGAAGGGAGCCAATCCATCTTAAACCACCTTTGTAGGACTCGTCTAAAACCATTTTAGGTGATGAAAACTACTGATTTGAAATGGTCTGAAGGGATTTACATTCCTTGATGATCCAGCAAGAAAATGATACTCCCTCTTGTTAATGAAAAGGTGACGTTTTGGACATTAACACTGTCCTCAAAATGTAATTACGACTAGTTTTAACTGCAATATATGCACAACGAATATATGCGTATGATTTCAAGTTCAATCTAAGTATTCACAACAATACTGGTGATCAGAGTTTTAAATATTTGACATGAGACACTGTCCAAAACATCACTTTTTGTGAACTGGGTGCATATGGTGCATGTATAAACATTGATCGTATATAGGTGCAAACAGGACATTCATAGTATCTCTTCTGGAACATGCATTAATGTGTAGTACACGAGTATGACACTTAAATTATATAACCGTGCAATACTGTCTCGTACAGACGATGTAAGACATAATGAGTCCATACTTACATGTCAAATCAGTTACCCCCTCCAATCCATATTACTTGTCGATCAAACAGATGTATCACTGAAATACGTCTAGATAAATCTATTTGAGCGACAAGTAATATAGATCGATAGGAGTAATAAACATGCATTCTAGTGGTATCTGCAGGTTGAAAACGTTGGCAGTCTGAGAAGTTGAATGTATATGTGCCTAGAACTCATTTAGATGAGATATAATTTGGTCTCATTCACCTTGAAAACAAAAATAGGTACAACCCACGTCAGGACACACGCATCTTATAACATCACATCCAATGGCTATAAAAGGTGAATGAGACCAAACTATATCTCATCTAGATGAGTTCTAGCAAAACTGTTTTAAAATGTTAAACTCCAGCAAGGAGAGAAAAGAGAAGCCTTGTACTGACCGCCGAGATCGATCACATGCAGAGATATCGATACACACACCACACAAACAAAAGAAAACACTAGTATATAAATCAATGGGGAGAAACCTAGACGAGAAGAGGTGAAAAACAGCAACACTCTGGAGAAGATATTATGACCCAAAACTAGTAGCTAAGCTAGCTAGTTGAACGGTATTACTGTCATCAACTATGGGATACTGTGGTGCATGTACGTTGTGTTTTACTGTTGTTTCCTTCCGTTTCGTTTCGTTTCGTTCCGTTCCGTTTTGCACATCAGCTGATAGATAGATCATCACGTCCGTACGTACGTGGATGTTAATTAGCCTAGATGGACCTGTTCTCTAGGATCGCCGAGAGGCTGGTGGTGCGCTGCCGCTTGAGCCCGCCGCTGGCGGAGCCCCCGGAGTCCTCGGCACCGGACGACGACGACGTGCGCTCCATGACCGCCCTGAGCGCCTCCTGGATGGACGCGACGGCGTGCTGCGGTGACATGGGCGCCTGCATCCCGCCGTCCTCGTCCTGCTGGTCCCCGTCGCACGCGATGCTGTCGTCCTCGGTGACGACGAGCACGTTCTTGACGCGGCCGCCGAGGGTGGTGATCTCGGCCTTGAGCGCGCGCAGGCGGAGCGCCTTGAGCGCGCGGATGAGGTCCGGCAGGAGGTCGGGGCGGTCGTCGCAGCAGAGCGAGGCGCGCACGAGGAGGCGGCCGTCCTCGTCGCTGGAGGCGTCGACAGTGAGCTCGTCGGCCTCGGTTGGGAGCGGGCACGCCTCCTCCCGGATCTCCGACGTCTGCCGCTTGAGCTCCTTGACGTGCTGGATCACCTCCGCCAGCAGTGATGCCTTGTCCGTCTGCGCACCAAACATTCATGCATGCATGGAGTAAATCACAAGGAAAGTGGACGCACGCACGCACGCGCGCACGGCGGCGGGCGAGCTGCCAGTAGTTGATTAGTACTAGTTAAAAAAACAGCTCGCTAGCTACCATGCATGATGGGAGGAGGATGATGCATGCAAGGGGTAGGCTGGGGGGAATGATGGATGGGGCGTACGCATGCAGGGGAAAAGGAGGGCTTCGTGCCGTGGAATGCATGTCTCCTAGCCGACGAGCGTGGGACTCACTCGACGTCTCCCCCTCCACTCTCCTCCTACCAGGAGCGAGGGGAGCACAAGCATAACAGCGCGCGCGTAATCAATACACAAAAAATGGCTAGTGCATGGCTCGCCTGCCCTGCCCTGCCTGCTGGTGGTGGTGCTCGCATGCACGCTTCCACAAGCGATCTGTGTTTCTTCCTTTTGGGGTTTAGTGGGGCACCAAACCATCGATCACCACTCTGCACCCGCATTCTTTATGCTTGTTCCGTTATCACGCCCGTGGTCAAATCCTTCTTAGCTAGCCGGTGCAGTGCTCCTGGGGCGGGGCTTATACGTGCAGCATGCACTAGCCGGAGGATGCGTGCGTGTTATCCATGGATTACGGGCTAGTAGTAGGAGTATGTCATGTCATTATAAGCATCCAGAAACCAAAAAACTTTTGAACCAAACACTACTAGAACAGTCATCAGATCAGTAACAACGCATTGCATTGCTGCCTTTTGACCGTAAAGACTTTGAGGTGCAAATCTAAAACCGACTCGCTCCATGCTACTATTAATCATACTCAGTTGCATAGGATAACTCGTATGGTTTGGAAGAGTACTCGCTCCGGTAAAGATGAAAGAGTACTGTTAATCATACTCAGTTGCATAGGATAACTCGTATGGTTTGGAAGAGCTAGCTAGCTAGCTAAAAGGTATGTAGAAGGATCTGGGGCTAGAATTCTTGGGAGTAGGGCGGTAACCAGCAGGATCTCGAGACAGTCAGCTTTTCTCATCTTTGCTGCCGGCGCTCTGTGAGTGTGTGTACCTGACACGAGCTCTCGCGCTTGTCTCTCCTCGGAGAGGCCATCGCCCAGCAGTAACTCTCGAGTCGCAAGCTTTTTGTTTCCTTCCTGGTCTCTCTTTTCCGCGTCAACTAGGCGGCTCACCTCCCTCCCCTTGTCTCCTAGTAGCTCACTCCTTACCATAGAATATGCTGAAATGGAATGGCCGGGGAGCCAGCCAGCAATGGAGTGTTGGAGTTCGCGCGCATGCACACACATGTTTTGGGTTCGCTATATGCAGTGCACTGTGCAGAAAGAATTGCAGATATGCATGCTAGAGTTGGAGATATGCATTGCATGCATGAATTTATATGTGGTGCACTATTATGCAGCCAGAGCCAGTACCTTGGTTGTGTTGGGGAGGAGGCTGCGGAGGCGGGCCAGGTGCGAGTTGATGCGCTCGCGGCGGCGACGCTCGGCCTCGCTGTGGCTCTTGGACGCGGCCAGCGCCTTGGCGTCCATGATCTCCTGCGCGGTCATCCGGCCGAAGTCGCCGAACGGCGACGCCCCGAAGGGCGGCGGCATCATCATCCCGTGGACGGGGGAGCCGTGGTGCCCCATGTAGAGCCCGGCGCCGAAGCCGAGCGGGTCGGACGAGGACGACGCGCCGCCCGAGTGGTCGTAGGCGAACTGGAGCGCGCGCCGGGCGTAGAAGTCGGCTAAGAAGGGCGGCGGAGGAGGAGGCTGCGGAGGCAGCGGCGGCAGCAACGGGAAGAAGGGGCCCTGGCCGCCGATGCCTATGTTGTGGTGGTGGTGGATCGCGCCGTGGAGTGGCTCCTGCGGCGACAGCGACGGGG
The DNA here is from genome assembly GCF_018294505.1 of Triticum aestivum. Lineage (NCBI taxonomy): Eukaryota > Viridiplantae > Streptophyta > Magnoliopsida > Poales > Poaceae > Triticum > Triticum aestivum. The sequence goes on from NC_057805.1 coordinate 373,172,944, forward strand.
CCGGCGGCGGCCAGCACATGATCGGGGGCGGGCCCATGGTCGCACTCACGCTCCCCACGCTACTGCTCGCTTCAAACACCATGCCCCCTCCACCTTCTTGGCAGCCACCCAATTCTTGATCCACCAGCCCACTCGTGGCGCCACCGCAAGCCCTGGCGTGGTGCTCGAGCTCCTCCTCCTCTTCGTCCAGTAGCACCCCCACCTCTTCGCGGCGGTGGCGGCGGCGATCTCCGTGAGCACCCATCGACCGATCGATCGATCCGGAGGAGCTGGCAGCACGATCGAAGCCGTTTGTGCGGGATCGATCTAGTTCTGGTTCTAGTCTAGCTATGGTGGTGTGGTGTAAGTTTGCGTGGGCGATCGAGTGAGATGGATGCTTCTGCTGGTGTGTCTAGGGCTAGCTTTTGTATAGGGTGTGGCATGTGGCAGCATGATTCGCCTTTCGGCCTTTTTGTCTTTCCCTTATGATCTTGCCCGAGCTCGCAAGAATTATGGCCACCTCCTCCTCCCCCTGATTCCTCTCTCCCTCTCTCTCACACACACAGAGAGGGAGGAGAGAGGAAGAGAAAAGGCTCCGGCCGGCTGGCCGCGGTCTCTAGACCTGACCTGACCTGACCTGGTAGTGTAACTTGGCTGCTACGCCTTTCGATGGCCTTGTGGGGGCAAAGGCTAGTAGGGTAACATAATAACTAGGCCGGAGTAATGGAGACAGGAGGAGAAAGGGGGCCGTGGGGTGTGGAAATGGAGCTGATCGACACCAGGCAAAAAGAGAGCAGGGAAAGAGGAGGGCAAAAGATTGCATGGAAGGAGAGCGGGACGACATAGGAGAGTAGTAGTAGTATACCTTTGTACGTATGTGCCATGCGTATGTGTATGGGTCGGTCAAGGCCCATGTTCTGCAGCACCCCCTTCACTTTACCAATCCACGCCTCCTCCCGCCCGCCTCCCCGAGAGACACAATCATTGTGTGTGTGTCTTGGAATACACTCCTCCCCTTCCTCTCTCTCTCTCTGGTGCCGCAGCGATTAGCACTTGTATAGTTGTATACACTAGCTAGTGCAGTAATCAATCTTGTTAGTGCTACTGTACTCAGACCAGGGCCGCGTGGGCGCAGGATTGAAGCGAACAGAGAATCCACGCGCCAACAGCCGCAGGCTAATGCACCACTCATCTCATCTCCGCAGCTAGCAACTATGGTTATCGAGTTCAAATCTTAGCCCATGATTAAAGAGAGGAGGCCATAGCCAGGAGGACTGGACTGGACTGGACCGGACCGGAGGATGAGGAGACGGAATGAGATCCCCGGGCCGGCCGGCGCCATGATGCGCACCAGGCCCCTGCGTCGACGACACGATGATGTCGCTCGCTGGGCTGGCTGCTGCTGCTGCTGCTGGGGGTTAGTAATTCTCGGCGCGGAACGAGGCAACCCGACAAGCGGTGCGGCTTCCTACCCCCTGATGCCGCATTCCTCCCCTCCCCTTCCCGTCCGTCCACGCAGGCGCAGGCCGGCCGGTGGCGTATACGTAGTACGTCGGCATGCACAGTGCGGCAGTGCAGGGAGCGGCCGGAGGAAGGCATCAGAGATCGCGGCCAAAAGCCATCCATCTGCGCTGCGGCAGCTCGTGGCCTCGGGCGACGTGCGTCATGCAACGTGATCGATCGGCCGGTCGACTACGCGCGCGCGGGGGCTCTCCAGTAGAGTAGGATCAGTGGAATAAATCGATCGAGGAACTAGTGCCGGTCCAGGCAAGAACGGCCGACGTGAGCTCATCATGCCATGGCTCCGCCGCATTTATTCATTCCTCGTTTGAGCCCCGGCCTCTCGCTTCTGTCTATGCGCGCTTCCCGCTTTGCTAGCCAGTACTGGCGCTGCACTGCCCAGCCTGCGTGTATTTATGTTTCGCGTGTGTGTCGTCACGAAGAAGATCCACCCAGCCATGGACGGACCACTGTACGACGTATAGCAACTTTGTTTATTTATACTCCCGGGTCATCTATTTTCGAACGGAGGGAGTACTCCCTCCGTCCGAGTGTATTTCCAACTTTGTTGGAAAGTCAAACCTTTTTATGTTTGACCGTCTTTATATAATAATACAAAAATATTTATGTCATCAAATTAGTAGCATTAGATTCATGATAAAATATATTTTCATCATATATGTATTTGGTTTCATAAAAATTGACATATTTTTATACAAACTCGGTCAAACTTCAAAATAGTCTAACCCTCCAACAAAGTTGGAAGTACACTCTTTAAAGGACGGAGGGAGTATATAGCAGTATATATAATGTGTGTGTATGTATAGCTAGTTTCGCCTCCTCCCTGTTTTCCTTTCCGCGCGGAAAACGGGAGGTGTCAATAGCCAAGTAGAAGTTTCACTCATGATGCATGCTAGCTAGCTCCGACTTGGCTTAATTATCTATTGCAACTTGATGATTATTAGTAGACGAAAAAGTTGACAAATGGGTGGGAGGTCCCTCCCTCCCTCCCCCGCCGCCACCCGCGAGGCGCCGGGAGGGCCCCAAAATCTCCGCCGCCGAGCTCCCCTCTGCCTCCCCCCTCCTCCCTCGCCGGCCCCAAAGGGCGCGGCCGGGCGAAGCCCGGGCGTCGCCGGCGGCGGCGGGCCCCTTCGTCCCCCTCTCGTGGAGTTTGGCGCGGGCCAGATCCCGCGGCTGGCCGCGGCGCTGGATGCCGGGTGCGGCGGCGCCCCGGAGCAGGCCAGCGATGGTGGTGTTCAACGGGCAGCGGGCGGCATGGTGGTGGTGCGGGACGGTGCTCGCGTTGGCGGCGGTGCTTCCGGCAGCGCTTCGGCGTCGCGTCCGGCGCCGCGGGTC
>NC_057805.1:373176076-373181722 GCF_018294505.1 Triticum aestivum
GGAGGTGGTGGGTTGCTCCCACCCAGTCGGGCCTTCGCGGCTGGGTGGCGGCGCTCGGCTCGCGGGTGGATCCCCTGGTGGCGTCTTCAGGCGGCGACGGCGACAGCTCTGCAACCCATCCTCTCCGGCTTCTGGCAACGGCCGATGCCTCCTGATGCTCTAGGCCCTCGAAGCGGGGGCGGAATGCGGTTCGGGGGGGAAGTTGGAGCCGACACGGGTGTCGGTCGTGGCCATGGGCCACTTCTCCACCTTCCCTTTCCCCGGTCAGTGTGGTCGTAGCCCTTCTCGAGGCAGCTTGGCCGGTGGCGGTTCTAGAGGTGGTTGGGGTCGTGGATCTGGACAAAGTCGTGGCCTTTGGTGGCTTCGGGGTGGTCTCATGGCGGGGCGGCGGCCCTGGCGGTGGGAGTCGCGTTGGTCGTGGGCGGATCCCGCGGCTCGGATGCGGACAGGCAACCATGGCCGCTCGGGCGGCATGGTTGTGTGTGTTGGCGGACCGGGGTGGCGGTGGGGGAGCTGAAGCACCGGGGTACATCACCTACCCAGTTCCGCTCTGGTCGACGGTGATGGCGTCCGTGGACGTCGTGTTCCTCCTTGCAGGCTCCGTTGTGGTGCTTCTTCTCCCTCCATCTTACTCCGGGTGAAAACTTGATCTTCGGATCAGACGGTGGCTACGTTCTTGCTCGTGCCCTTCCTGAAGGCATCGTCTTGGAGTCCTCGGTCCGGCATGTCCGTCGCACACCCTCCCGGACGATCGCTCCTTGGTGGTGTCTCTGTCGGCTCTTAGCGGATTCTTTTTTGCTCATCTTTTAGATGCTTTGTGTCGTTGAGGTTGTGTCTCGGTGCCCGGCATCCATGTATCTTGCCTTGGGTCTGTGTGGCGTGCGTTTGTATCGGACACTTGATGTTGTGGTTGTGCTTTATAATATAAAGCGGGGGAAACCCTTTTTCATAAAAGTTGACAAATGGTCAATATATAATCGGCTCCACCAATGACAAACAAAATTGCGCGACGGTGATCTTATCCCTGGTCTGTGGTTCTTAATCAGTGGTATGTTGGGCCATTTTTCAACAGAAATGTTTATATAGAAAAGTAATTTGTTATGATATGTAAATCAAGTTTAAACGTACGTGTGTTAACTGTGTTACCGAATCTTTGTTGGCTTCTCATTTTTATCCATTCTCGCATTGTTTAAAGCGGGAAATAGAGGTCAAACGCTCAATTATCGTGGAACAACTCAGCGGGTCATCATGATATAAAACCATAATGGCAAACAAAGAATCATTATACAGCACAACAATATAACGGTGGCTTGGCGGTCCAACGGGTGGACATGGGGAAGGGGTGATGATGTCATCTTTATTTAATTCCAGTTCAAAAGTTTTGAAATGCAATTTGATCTCAATTCTGTACTCGTATGTTTTCACAGTTGTATTCCTTGATGGGAGATTCAAAGTAAGCTCTCACTTTAGTTTATGTATTTCACGACGGCAGAGTTTTAAGCAAATGGCGCCCAATATTCATGATTTGTCAAAGGTTTCTTTGTTCACCGTGGAGTTTAACATAAGAAAACAGGATGTGATATTTATTTTTGGGACCGGGTAGACATTCCCTTAATAGTGACTATGTCTTTTTCTAACGGAAGACAATAGGTGAATTACGTACTATGAATTTCATAAAATGAAAACCAAATAAGGTATGTGTAGTTACAACAGCCACATGCAACTAATTACATGAATGAGGCTACCCTATCTATAAGGCTAGGACATGAAGTTCTTTTCACTATGTAAAAAAGTTTTAGCTCATCTTTGAAATCCTTCCTACATCTAGGAACTCTGTGATTGAAGATCTAGTAATTATGGAAATCCAAATGTTCCAAGGCACTACGATGATCTAGTCCATAAAAAAGGTAACGTCTAAAGCACTTGTTAGACGTCTTAAATGAGCACGAAGATCATCGGATAGCTAAACAAATGAGCACAAATAATACCAATAGTGCTTTGTAAAGGGGCAACCAAGGAAGAGATGCTCTATATCCTCAATAACATGTTCATTACACATGATACAATCATATGATGATAAGTAAAAGATCTTTCTTTGCGGCATGGTCCTGGTATTTAGGCTATCCATGAGCGGTAGCGAGGAAAAAAAAACTTGGTGCTTGCGCTGCACACAAGTCTTCCATAACGAGGCAAAGGTAATAAGAGGAACAAATTACCCTTTGAGAAGTCGGTACACCTTGGATGTGCAATAGTTTGAGCTCTAGGGATAACCCAAATCATTATTAGAGGACATGTTGATGTCCTGCAACTACCGTTGGCAGAAAAGAAATTGCTAGTAAGCCTTCAGGGACAAGAGCAAGGGAAATACACCCCTTAGTTCTTCAAAGTCCTAGATTTGGAACACCACTACAAAACCACGGCTATTTTGCGACGTTTCACTTGTGTCACGTAAAACCATTTTTTGTCACCAAATATGGTCTGGTGACGTTTTTCGGCCGTCACCCCCACCCTCACTAAAGCGTCATCATAGAAAATAAATTTTTGATGGTACCACTTCCTCTATCACGCAAGAACTTAGATGACGAACCCAAATTTGTCACCGAAGCTATCTTCTGTGACGGCTAAAAAATGTTACATCTGTTAGTAACAACTGAACCGCCATGTTTGACCTGTCAATGTTTCTGACATAGGGGCCTAGAAGATGTTGATGTGGCAACATGCAGCTAGGCCCAGGCGAGGTTTTATCACATGTGTTGGTTGTCAATAACAATTAGATTTGACTGGTCAAAGATCTTGACATGTGGGCCCACTAGATGCTGACATGGCTGCTTAAATGTGGGTCCAGAAGCTAGTGATGGCATGGATTTCCGTCACTATTACTATCACATTTGTTCAGTGTTGCAGCTAGCAACCAAATTTAAATTCAAATTCAAATTTGTAAATTAGTAAAATTTCAAAAATAAGAATGAAATAACCTTCAATAACGCTGAAAACAGACATGATTAACACAACTATAATAATGATCATCCAATTGAGGAAGTATCACATACGACATAAAAGGAAATAGACAGAGTGCCACATATTACAAAATATAATAAGAGACCACCAAACTTTCTAGATGAAGAAGGCCACCATTAGGGTTGCGACATGCTATTGTTAGAGCCCCCCAAAGTGGGCCGCGACATCCTGTTATCAGAGTCGTTTGTATAATCACGTTAAGACAAAACCTAAAGTTCCATCAAAATCTGATTGCTGCTTTTCCATAGAAGCAATTTTCTCCTCTTGTTCCTTCTTAAGAGCTGTAATTTCTTCTTGTTGCTTTGTTTTGAGCTGTTTGATTTCCTATTGCTGCACTACTATTCTTGTATTCGACTCTTCTTGATACCTATCAGCTGCTGATCTCGCGGCTAGCTCTTGAGTTGCAAGCCTCTCTTCAAGCTCTCTCGTGCTTTCATGAGAGGTTGCCTTTTGCCTAGAGGCAGATGACCCTCCCATGCTTGCAATGAGCATGCTATGCATGGTAATGTCCTTGAGAACCTCTGCAACAATCTGCACATCTGTTTTTGGCTCATAATCTTCTATTGTAGTTGCGTCTTGCTTGTCCTGCATGTCCTTCTGCAGTATGATTGAAGCGTTGTTAGTACGGTGTTAGAAACATAATATTTCGGGTGGCACATTACATGTGAAATCTAAAAATTGCAGAATTCTTTTATGAGTGTCGTTGCTACAAGCATACTCATCATCCCATCCTTCTTTCTGGTGAGGTTTGCTTCAAAAAATTCAATAGCTATAGGTTTCTGGCTTTCTTCATTACACTAGTATATCAAACAGGACATGATGAACATTACTGCCATAGGCCATATACTTATGAAAAGAATCTAATTTGCATGTAGGAAGTTGGAGTGCTTACCTTACTGTGATAAGTTGCAATGTAGCATCTAGAGCGAGTAGTTTGGTGGAGCTTCATAGCACTTCAATTGGCTTTATTCTTTGCACAGATCTCCTATGAATTAAAGCATAAATTTAGTTTCGTTGATATGGTATAGTAAAATTTGAATGGACAGATTAAGTATGAATTCCTGGTAGTGCTCGTCCTTCCATTGTTTTACTATATCTTTCCAATCTTTATGTGTAATAGTCAATGGCTTCAACTACGATGCTTGCTCATCAGTAAGATTTTTAACCTTATTGTAATATTTCGCCTTGAGTCGCTGCCGGTGTGACTGCACGCTTTTTTGAAAGATCCCTTTGGTTACTGCTTCTGCCAATGGAGCGTTGTTTGTAAACTCAAACATTAGTTGCAAACATCATACACACATGCATGTTACAACATTTAGAGCGCGAAGATAAAAGGATGTGGTATGGTACAATTGCAAAACATATTCATTTGATGGCTGACCTGCACTGACTATAAAACTTCAAGAAGCATATGTGTGTTCCCCTTTGCATTATACTCCTTCCACTTGGTTTTTAATGGCAAATGATATCTGACTTGATAGCCAACCTCTGAACTAAGTTTTGCTGCTTGTAGAGGGTCAATAGGCATGTTTTCTCCCTCCATGAAGTCAACCTTCATCCTAGTTCTGGTCCTTCCTATCATTCTCTCTAAACCATGTGACAAAGTAGGTCCACGCTCACCTCGCCTCTCCTGCTTCGAACGGTTTGTCCTTGCTACTATATGTTGTTGTGAGCAAATGTTCATGGCCACGTTTTCTTACTCGGGATCAGTTGCTTCATGATTTTTATCTGAATTGTCAATAGGGGAGTTGCTATCTCGAGAGGTAAGATTATCTGCTGGCATGAGCTACAAATCTTGTGCCATGTCCTCATCATCATGATGTGCAGGCGTATGTGAATCAGCTACGACACCGTCTATGGTTCCTCTAGATCTTATACGTACTAGAGTTAGATGAATATAGTATTGTCAGTTTGCTTCTCCCGGTTGCCTGAAAGATGAGAGTGTACTTGATTGCTTGTATCTGCGTTGGTAATTCCCCAAAGAGGAGGGGATGATCCAGCACAGCAATGGTATGTGAATCAGCTACGACACCGTCTATGGTTCCTCTAGATCTTATACGTACTAGAGTTAGATGAATATAGTATTGTCAGTTTGCTTCTCCCGGTTGCCTGAAAGATGAGAGTGTACTTGATTGCTTGTATCTGCGTTGGTAATTCCCCAAAGAGGAGGGGATGATCCAGCACAGCAATGGTAAGTATTTCCCTCAGTTATGAAACCAAGGTTATCAATCCAGTAGGAGAACCAAGCAATACTATGTAAACAGCACATGCACACAAACAACAAAAACTTGCAACCCAATGCGTAAGTGGGGTTGTCAATCCCTCCTCGGTATTGAGATAGATTAAATTGTATGAGATTTGATAAATAGATTAGAAAAACAAAAAATAAAATAAGTAAAGAAAAAGTGCAGCATGGTATTTTTGGTATTTTGAACAAATAGATCTAGAAATAATATGATAGGAAATAGACCCGGGGGCTGTAGATTTTACTAGAGGCTTCTCTCCAGAAAATAACATACGGCGGGTAAACAAATTACTGTTGGGCAATTGACAGAAAAGAAAATAATTATGACGATATCCAAGGCAATGATCATGTATATAGGCATCTGAAAGGATCGAGAAGAGGTG
>NC_057805.1:373182015-373190064 GCF_018294505.1 Triticum aestivum
GTAGCAGTTTTTAATTTCCTTAAGTTGATGTGGAGTTTTGGCACAAGTTTAACCATACACAATAAATATCAAGCAAGCATGACAAGAGTATATGAGCAGCAGAAAGTAAAGCATGCAAGTTGCAAGAATGGAAAGGGATGGGATTGGAGTGTGCAAACGCAATTTGGAGACACGGAGATTTTTTATCCGTGGTTCCGATAGGTGGTGCTATCGTACATCCACGTTGATGAAGACTTCAACCCACGAAGGGTAACGGTTGCGCGGGTCCACGGAGGGCTCCACCCACAAAGGATCCGCGAAGAAGCAACCTTGTCTATCCCACCATGGCCATCGCCCACGAAGGACTTGCCTCACTCGGGTAGATCTTCACGAAGTAGGCGATCTCCTTGCCCTTACAAACTCCTTGGTTCCAACTCCACAATCTTGACAGAGGCTCCCAAGTGACACCTAGCCAATCTAGGAGACACCACTCTCCAAGAGGTAACAAATGGTGTGTTGATGATGAACTCCTTGCTCTTGCGCTTCAAATGATAGTCTCCCCAACACTCAACTCTCTCTCTCTCTCTCTCATAGGATTGGATTTGGTGGAAAGATGATTTGAGTGGAAAGCAACTTGGGGAAGGCTAGAGATCAAGATTTATGTGGTTGGAATGGAATATCTTGACCTCAACACAAGTGTAGGTGGTTCTCTCCCAGAAAATGTATGTTGGAAGTGTAGGCATGTTCTGATGGATCTCTCCATGAATGAAGAGTGGGTGGAGGGGTATATATAGCCTCCACACAAAATCTAACCGTTACACACAATTTACCAAACTCGGTGGGACCGAATCGTGAAACTCGGTCAGACCGATTTAGTTCATAATGTGACCGTTAGGCATTTCGGTGGGACCGATATGATCAACTCGGTAGGACCGATGTGCTAGGGTTAGGGTAAAGCCTGAACTCGGTTTGACCGATTACACAAACTCGGTGGGACCGATTTGGGTAATAAGCGAAACAGAGAGTTGGCCAAGCAAACTCGGCAGGACCGATTGCATATCTCGGTGGGACCGAAATTATTGCAATAGGCAACAGAGAGTTTGCAAGCCCGTCTCGGTGAGACCGAACCGATTAGGGTTTCTGGCAGTGGCTATGTCAACTGAACTCGGTGGCGCCGGATAGAAAGTTTCCGTGGGTCCGAGTTTGACTTTTGGTTTGGGACATATGTGGATGTGAGAAAGTAGTTGAGGGTTTTTGGAGCATATCACTAAGCACTTTGAGCAAGCAAGCCATTAAGCAACACCTCATCCCCTCTTAATAGTATTGGCTTTTCCTATGGACTCAATGTGATCTTGGACCACTAAAATAGAAAATGTAGAGTCCTGAGCTTTGAGCTTGAGCCAATCCTTTATCCTCAGCATCTTGAAGGGGTTCCACATCCTCTAGTCCATGCCACTCCATTGTTGAACTTATCTGAAACATACTAGATAGAAGCATTAGTCCAACAAGAGATATGTTGACATTAATTACCAAAATCACCCAGGGAGCACTTGTGCTTTCAATCTCCCCCTTTTTAGTAATTTATGACAACATACATCAAAGCTTTAGATAAAGATATAGAGAATAACAAGTAAAGCTTTGGAAAGACATGTAACATGCATAGGCTCCCCCTACATGTATGCAAACATGTAAATATGGAATATAGGAGCATGTGAATGCATAAGCATGATAGAGTAAGCAATGTGTTACATGTATCTTGGCTACATGCATCAGAGCAAATGATGTGAATATGGGAAATGTACCTTCATGCTCATGAGTCCTTCTTGCAAACAGTATGTACAACAGCAAGAAATCCTCATACACATGACTGTGATGCATATACTTACCTTGTGGTCTTGAGTTGGCTTAGGAAGAAATGAACCTGAGTAAACAAGGTTAGATAACACAGATACACCTACTAGCCAGAGCAAACAAAAGAAACCACAAGAGTACCAAGACTGGGATGACATGTAGAGAGTGAGTACTGAGTACTTTATCGGATATAGACATGTCCCCAAAGGTAAAGATGTGCAATGAATTCAAGAATTTCCTTCCCTTAGATGTCTTGCTCCCCCTAAATCTAGCTTGGGATACTGGGAGAAGATAGGGAACAGAAAATCAGAGCAAAGACAAGAAATAGAGCTAATGCAAACAATCAAATATGAACATGTCTTTCCCTCTTAAAGACATGTGACTTCTCTCCTCTTGAACACCAAGCATCTGGGGTTTCTACACTCTCCCCCTAAGCATTCTCTCCCTTTATAAAAATGATTGAGCTTTGATGTGATCTCTCTCTCTCCCCATTTGACATCAATTTCCAAGAAGGGTTTTTCTGGATTTTTGTTTCAAATGGGTTTGGTCCTTGAGTCACAAAGCAAAGCAGCAAGTCGAATATGATGCTGGTAGAGGACAAGAATCATTGAGTGAAGCTGGAGTAAAAACAATGTAGGAACAAGTGGCAAGCTTTCTTTTCTGTAGTGAAACCGGTAGCACCGAGTGGTGTGCTTCGGTGGCACCGAAAGAATTCGGTTGGACCAAAGAAAACAAACCGGTGTGACCGAGTTCATCACAGTGAAAACACTTGTCACCTCAGCTCACTAGGTAATTAATATCTCACAAGGATTTGCAAGGAATTAACTAAGATTTGCAATGAATTGGATGCAGGGAATGCAGAACAGAGAAGAAAAGAAATGAAAAGATCTAGATGAAGTTTTTTTGAAAGGGGAAACAAATATGCATGAGACAAATGCAAGAGCACAGAGAAACACAAGAGAACTTCATCTAGAATTGGTCGGTGAAAAAATCACCTATGTTAGAGTATATTAACTTAGGAGTCAAGTGAGGTCACTTGATCATAGGTCATACTCATCGTTTAAGCTCAAAATGGGGTTACCATTTTTCGTTTAAGCATCTTGATGTATTCACATCTTGTTGAGTTGCTTTGACCCATGACTTGGAGTAAAGCTTCTCTAAGATGGAATAACATACCTTGGGTGGTGGTGTTGATCTTGATCATGTAGTTGAACTTGTGTGGGATGCTCAAGGTTGATGTAGCTTATCAAGAACTGGGAGCACCACTTGGAATTTGAGTTCATCTTCCTACATGGGTTAGTCTTGCAAGGAAGAGCACTTGTGTATCCAAAATAACAATCATAAAATTTAATATAGAATTTGTCGAAGGATATGTTTGAAGGGTTTCGTGCTTCCTTGTTTTCAACCACCATTGTGTAGAGACTTGGTGATGTAGAAATTTCTCAAGATGTGAGTGAGTTGCAATCTCATAGATTTAGATTCATCCAAGTACCTACAAGGGTTAGATAGCATGCAAGGGTGCAAATATATCCAAGACATATAAATAGCATCATGAAGAAATATCAAGGATTAGTCAAAGGCTCATGCCTTGCATGTATCCAAATGGAGTTCCTACTCCAAGTTTGAAGCATCAATGATGTTCAATTCTCCTCTCAAACGGCAAAAGACTTTCTCATCAAGCGGTTTGGTGAATATATCCGCCAATTGCTTATCGGTGCGAACATGCTTAAGATCAGTGTCCCCTTTGGCAACGTGATCTCGAATGAAATGATGGCAAACTTCAATATGCTTAGTTCGAGAATGTTGCACGGGATTGTGAGCAATCTTGATAGCACTTTCATTGTCACAAAGCAATGGAACATGTTTCACATATATCCCATAATCTTTAAGAGTTTGGGTCATCCAAAGTAATTGAGCACAACATGAACCAGCGGCAATGTATTCCGCTTCGGCGGTGGATAAGGATACCGAGTTTTGTTTCTTGGAGGACCAAGACACAAGAGATCTACCAAGAGATTGACAAGTACCCGAAGTGGACTTTCTATCAACCTTGTCTCCGGCATAGTCCGAATCGGAGTAACCAACAAGATCGAAAGAAGACCTCTTAGGATACCAAATGCCAAAATTTGGTGTGTGTATTAAGTATCTCACTATCCTTTTCACAGCCTTAAGATGACATTCTTTAGGGGCGGCTTGATATCGTGCACGCATGCACACACTTAGAATAATATCGGGACGAGAGGCACATAGATATAACAATGAACCAATCATGGAGCGGTAAACCTGTTGATCGACCGGTTCACCATCTTTGGTCAAATCAAGATGTCCACTAGTAGGCATGGGTGTAGTCATACCTTTGCATTCTTGCATATTGAACTTCTTGAATAAGTCCCTGGTGTACTTTGTTTGAGAGACAAAGGTACCTTTCTTAGTTTGCTTGATTTGCAAACCGAGAAAGAATTTGAGTTCACACATCATAGACATCTCAAACTTCTCCGACATTAGCTTTCCAAACTTCTCACTAAAGTGAGGGTTAGTCGAACCAAATATAATATCATCAACATAGATTTGGCACACAAATAGTTCTCCATTAACCCTTTTAGTAAGAAGAGTAGAATCTATTTTTCCAATTTCAAAGCCTTTTTCAATAAGGAACTTGGTCAAGCATTTATACCATGCTCTAGGAGCTTGTTTAAGACCATAAAGAGCTTTGTGAAGTTTGTAAACAGGATTAGGTTTCTTAGGATTGACAAAGCCGGGAGGTTGCTTAACATAAACTTCCTCCTCAATTTCACCATTTAGGAAAGCACTTTTAATGTCCATTTGGTACAAGGTGATATCATGGTGATTAGCATAAGCAAGTAAGATGCGAATGGACTCAAGTCTAGCAACGGGGGCATATGTCCCACCATAGTCCATACCTTCGACTTGAGTGTAGCCTTGGGCGACGAGACGTGCTTTGTTGCGAACTACCTGTCCATCTTCATCTTGCTTGTTGCGAAACACCCATTTGGTACCGATGATGTTGTGGTTGTTGTCGGGCTTCTCAACCAATGTCCACACTTGATTTCTCTCAAAGTTGTGTAGCTCTTCATGCATAGCGTTTATCCAATCTGGATCTTCCAATGCTTCTTCAACCTTCATAGGTTCAATGCTAGAGATGAATGAATAATGTTCACAAAAGTTAGCCAAACGAGTTTTAGAGCGAGTGATTCTCCCGGTTTGGATATCATTGTAGATTTGCTCGACGGGATGGTCTTTGGCGACTCTTGCTCGAACTCGTGGGAGCTTTTCCTTGGCTCGGGTGGAACAACTTCTTCATCTTGTTCTTCTTCTTGGCGTTCTTCATTGTTGACATTGTCATTCTCTTGTCGTGGTGGAGAAGGAGGTTGTTGATGTTCATCTTGGTGTACTTCCTCGTTTTCTTCGTCTTGGTGTGTCCCACTTGTGGATGCTTCCGTATCAACTCTTGGTTCACCTTGTCGTGAGGTGGAAGCTTCCACTTGGATGGACGAGGTACTCTCCTTCACCTCCGTTGGACGAATCTTGCCAATAGACAAGTCTTGGATTGCTTCCGAAGGATCTTCATCTCCTACATCAATTGGCAATTGCTCTACTTGCGAGCCGTTAGATTCATCAAACTTCACATCTACTGTCTCTTCAACCTTTCGGGTGAAATTGTTGTAGACACGGTAAGTGTGAGAGTTTGAGCCATAACCAAGTAGGAAACCTTCATGAGATTTAGGAGCAAATTTAGAACGACAATGCTTACAAGAATGTAAAACTTTGAGCCGAATACTCGAAAGTATCCAACCTGGGGTTTGTTACCGGTGAGGAGCTCGTATGCCATCTTGCCGAGTAGCTTGTGAAGATACAAGCGATTTGTTGCATGACAAGCTGTCTCAACCGCTTCCGCCCAAAAGTGTTTTGGAGTCTTGTACTCATCAAGCATCGTTCTTGCCATCTCAATAAGAGTCCGGTTCTTCCTCTCAACAACTCCATTTTGTTGAGGTGTGTACGTAGCCGAGAACTCGTGTGAAATCCCCTCTTCGTCAAGAAAGGTATCCACATTTGTGTTCTTGAACTCCATTCCGTTGTCGCTCCGAACCTTCTTGATCTTCACTTCAAATTGATTTTGGGCCTTCCTAGCAAAGTGTTTGAAGATATTTTGGACCTACGATTTGTCATCAAGAAAGAACACCCACGTAAATCTTGAAAAATCATTGACTATGACTAGACCAAATGAGTTACGCCGAGACTCTTGTAGGCATTGGGACCAAAGAGATCCATATGAAGTAGCTCGAGTGGTCTTCTCGTGGTCATGATGTTCTTCACGGGGTGACTCCCTCCAACTTGTTTTCCTGCTTGACAAGCACTACAAAGTCTATCCTTGTCAAATATAACATCTTTTACTCCAAGGATATGATCACCTTTAATAAGCTTATTAAGATTTTGCATGCCCACATGACCTAACCTTCTATGCCACAACCAACCTTTAGAAGATTTAGCAATTAAGCAAGTTCTAGGTTGAGCCTTTTTAGTGAAATCAACAATGTAAAGATCACCTCTACGTATACCGGTAAAGACCATTTTATGATTGTCTCTTCGAAACACTTGGCAATCTACTTCAGTAAATAGGACATTGAAACCGAAATCAGCAAGTCTAGATACTGAAAGTAAATTGTACCCAAGAGATTCAATGAGCATGACGTTTTGTATGGAGATATCATGTGAGATGGCCACCTTACCGAGGCCAACCACCTTACCCTTTGAGTTATCACCAAAAGTGACATACTTTCGAGGGCCGTCGTTTTCAGCAAGCTCACGAAACATATCTTTGTCTCCGGTCATATGATCAGTACATCCACTATCAAGGACCCATTCCTTTCCTCCAGCCATGTAGCCGCGAAGATTAGCCATAAGACCAAAGTGTCTCATCGCATCGTCAAGATCATAGTCACTATCATCGTCCTCATCATAGTATCCATGTTCAACATTGTCTTGTATTTGATCAATTCCTAGAGAGGGTAATTCATTAGATAAATGATCATCACAATGGTCACCTTTATGAATTCTAATAGCTTCAGATATGATATTGCTAATGATTCCAACATTTCCTTTGGCACGCATGAGATTGGTAAGCTCAAATAGACAATCACCAAAGCTAGGATCACTAGAATTCATCTTACTCAAGGCAGTAGACTTATGAAGAATTTCATCTAGGTTTGGCAAGGAATAGTTTGGAAATCTTTCCTCAAGAAATCTCCATATAGTGTAGGCATAATCAAGAGTAGGCAAACATCCAATCAAGTTTCTAGGCAAGCCTCTAGTTATAAGATTAACAGTTCTAAGGTTGCGGATCATGTCAATAGACTCATAAAGGGTAGGATGCAAAGGATCAACATGAGGTGCACAAGGGCTAGTAATGTACTTGTTCAAATGATATTCATTGAAAATCTCAAGCATTTCATTTTTCCACTCATGAAAGAACTCTCCATCAAGAATAGGCACTCTATGTCTAAGACTCCCCAACATAGACTCATCCATCTTCCTCCAATGGTGATTAAACCAAAGCAATGGAGACCAAAGCTCTGATACCAATTGAAAGGATCGAGAAGAGGTGTTGTAACATCCCAAATTTTCAATTTGGAATGTTATACATTAGATCATCATTGCATACCATATTTTATTGCATTTTGTTTCGATCCTAGAAATTCCACGTAACTCAAGGACCCACGGAGAGAGTTGGGGATTTCAATTTATTTCATATTCGAGTTTGATTTTAATTATTTTTCTCTGAAATATTTCTTTTATAAAAAAACTAAAAGAGACAGGATAAAATGACTTCCTCAAAATAAAGAGATATCAGAGATTTAATATTAAAATAAAACAAGATTTTTATTCGGAGTTTTATCGCTATTTATTTGAATTAGGAAAAATATGCGTTTTCTAAATTGCATTTTAGGCCCAAATAAATGTTCACCTTGTCCGGCTTATTTTTAGAAGATGGGGAAAATTTATTTCGGGATTTTTGGACTCCGTTTAGTATTTGTTTTCTTTCTTTTTCTACACGTCGAAATTATTTAAAAAAAGTCAAACCGATTCCGGGCCGTACCCGAGCGGGACTCCGCCCGGGGGGCCTTTATAAGCCGCCCCGCCCCGAGCCGCCGAAGCCCTGCCGCCGACCCGCTGCCCGCGCCGCCTCGCCGGAGCCGCCCG
>NC_057805.1:373190451-373298582 GCF_018294505.1 Triticum aestivum
GTCGCCAGAGCCGTCAGAGGTAGCCGCGCCGCCGCCGTCGGTTTTCTTCGGAAAACCGTATGGTTTTTTTAAGAACCGCGGTTTATTTTTTTAGATCGGTTTTTTCGGTTTAGTTATATAGAGAACGCTCGTTCGTTCATTTTAACGAACAGTTTTCACCGTTTAACCGCAGACAGTGAACGCTCGTTCATTAGCCTGTTTGTCAGTTTTTCTTTTTCTCGGATTTTCCGCGATTATTTTCGATCACGATTTCTGATCCGATTTTCATTCTAGTATAACTTTTCGCTCGTTTATTGGAATCAGGCGATTCAATCGCCTAGAGTTTCGTCTCGAAACCCTCTTTCTGTTTAACCAACTTGAACAAGATTTTGCTACTGTAAAATTCGACTTTAGTTCAAATTAGTAAACGAAGCTTGTTCCTTTCGCCGTTTGAGTTTTGTTGTTTCGTCTGATTTGATTCTTTTTGCAAACCGGAGTTCTTAAGTTGAACTTTCTGGTTAGATCTTTTATTTGAGTTTTACCCATGCTCTTGCTTAATTGCTTATTGTATGCTTATTTGTTTGCGATAGAGTACCCGGAGTGCGAAGCGTGCTACTACGAGTCTCTAGGTTTCGCGGATCATCAGCAAGGCAAGTAACACTTTGATCATACCTCTTACTATCCAGTTTTATTGCATTAGATCAATCCTCAAACAATTGCATGGTTAGGATCTGAATTAATTGTGGGTTTGGGAAGTAGATGAGGTAGTACATATTCTCCTGTTTATTATCAAACCTTGGGAGTTACTTCTACGCTATGCTTATATTGCTATGCTATGCTCGTAGACGTGGATTGGGTTTGAGTGTATCCATGACAGTTGTGAGATTGTTAATTAATGGTTCAATTTAAGGTGGCAACTTAAATACACATCTGGGTGGATTGAGGCACCTGGGGAATCCAGTGATTGCCTGTATTTTTTTTGGAAATCCCGGGATACCGTGTGATTCTCCTATGGACTGCCACCCAGGCTCAAAGGGATCATGAGATTATTCATACTAGAAACTTCCGTGTGCAGCCACAAGCTATTATGGGCTCTAGCATAGTTGATTAAGTCGTGTGAACTCTTACAGTGGTAGACTAGCAGATGTAGGGGATGTAGGTGGTACGGTCTACCCATCGTAAGGTGCTAACGCTTCTGAAAGACTATGTCTCGGTTATCCGTTTCTCAAACATCTTGTAGTGCGAGAAACCAAATGGAGGAGATCGAGTCTTGTGGGGAAAAGTGCGCAAACCTCTGCAGAGTGTATAAACTAATCATGGTTAGCCGTGTCCCCGGTTATGGACATTTTGAGTATCTGGTTCTTGGATTATCATGTTGATCTCATCACTACTTAATTAATTTGATTGGGTTGTTAATGATTACTTTTAATTGGGATTGAGAGGGGGTTTACCTTCTCAATATTTTTTTCAACAAACTTTGTAGTTAAATAAAACTTATTTCGTTGCAGTAGGGAAAAATTGGCTTTTCGCAAAAACATATTAACCCTACAGCCTCCACCAGCCATATATGCATGTAGTGATAGCATTATTATGTTCTTTATCCTTTGTGTTACATTGCCAGCATATTCCATGTGCTGACTCATTTTCGGGCTGCAACGTATCATGTTGCAGACTTTTCAGACGACGAGTAAGGAGCCTTAGGTCGTGGTCTTTCACTCAGTGATGCTGTTGGAGTTGATGGACTCACTTTATCTTCCAGGCCTTCCGCGGTTATTATTTTAGATGACCTTAAGCCATATTTATTGTAATAAGTTCTCTTTTGAGACACTCGATGTAATAAGTGTGTGATTGCTAGTCTGTTATAAATCCTGCAAGTACTGTGTGTGTCAGCATTACCGATCCAGGGATGACACTTATGCACAGAGATCAGACTGTTTGAGGTCTGGTCGCTACAGGTGTCTAGAGGGGGGGGGTGAATAGACTCTAAGAAGAAAAGTAGCAGTTTTTAATTTCCTTAAGTTCATGTGGAGTTTTGGCACAAGTTTAACCATACACAATACATATCAAGCAAGCATGACAAGAGTATATGAGCAGCAGAAAGTAAAGCATGCAAGTTGCAAGAATGTAAAGGGATGGGATTGGAGTGTACAAACGCAATTTGGAGACACGGAGATTTTTTATCCGTGGTTCCGATAGGTGGTGCTATCGTACATCCACATTCATGGAGACTTCAACCCACGAAGGGTAACGGTTGCGCGAGTCCACGGAGGGCTCCACCCACGAAGGGTCCACGAAGAAGCAACCTTGTCTATCCCACCATGGCCGTCGCCCACGAAGGACTTGCCTCACTCGGGTAGATCTTCACGAAGTAGGCGATCTCCTTGCCCTTACAAACTCCTTGGTTCAACTCCACAATCTTGACGGAGGCTCCCAAGTGACACCTAGCCAATCTAGGAGACACCACTCTCCAAGAGGTAACAAATGGTGTGTTGATGATGAACTCCTTGCTCTTGTGCTTCAAATGATAGTCTCCCCAACACTCAACTCTCTCTCATAGGATTGGATTTGGTGGAAAGAGGATTTGAGTGGAAAGCAACTTGGGGAAGGCTAGAGATCAAGATTTATGTGGTTGGAATGGAATATCTTGACCTCAACACAAGTGTAGGTGGTTCTCTCTCAGAAAATGTATGTTGGAAGTATAGGCATGTTCTAATGGCTCTCTCCATGAATGAAGAGTGGGTGGAGGGGTATATATGGCCTCCACACAAAATCTAACTGTTACACACAATTTACCAAACTCGGTGGGACCGAATCATGAAACTCGGTCAGACCGATTTAGTTCATAATGTGACCGTTAGGCATTTCGGTGCGACCGATATGATCAACTCGGTAGGACCGATGTGCTAGGGTTAGGGTAAAGCCTGAACTCGGTTTGACCGATTACAGAAACTCGGTGAGACCGATTTGGGTAATAAGAGAAACAGAGAGTTGGCCAAGAAAACTCGGCGGGACCAATTGCATATCTCGGTGGGACCGAAATTATTGCAATAGGCAACAGAGAGTTTGCAAGCCCATCTCGGTGAGACCGAGATCCCATTGGTGCGACCGAACCGATTAGGGTTTCTGGCAGTGGCTATGTCAACTGAACTCGGTGGCGCCGGATAGAAAGTTTCCGTGGGGCCGAGTTTGACTTTTGGTTTGGGACATATGTGGATGTGAGAAAGTAGTTGAGGGTTTTTGGAGCATATCACTAAGCACTTTGAGCAAGCAAGCCATTAAGCAACACCTCATCCCCTCTTAATAGTATTGGCTTTTCCTATGGACTCAATGTGATCTTGGACCACTAAAATAGAAAATGTAGAGTCCTGAGCTTTGAGGTTGAGCCAATCCTTTGTCCTCAGCATCTTGAAGGGGTTCCACATCCTCTAGTCCATGCCACTCCATTGTTGAACTTATCTGAAACATACTAGGTAGAAGCATTAGTCCAACAAGAGATATGTTGACATTAATTACCAAAATCACCCAGGGAGCACTTGTGCTTTCAGCATCACGTCCAAGATTAGTAGACCAACTCCTGTCTGCATCTGCTACGATTACTCCACACATCGACCGCTATCCAGCATGCATCTAGTGTATTAAGTTGATGGAGAAACGGAGTAATGCAACAAGAACGATGACATGATGTAGAGAAGATCTGTTCATGTAGGAATAGACCCCGTCTTTTTATCCTTAATAGCAATGATACATGTGTGTCATGTCTCTTTCTGAAACTAAGATTGAGCACCGCAAGATCGAACCCATCACAAAGCACCTCTTCCCATTGCAAGGAAAACCAATCTGGTTGGCCAAACCAAACCAAAGTTTTGGAGAAGAAATACGAGGCTATAAAGATCATGCATAAAAGAGTTCAGCAAAGACTGAAATAATATTCATGGATAGATCTGATAATGAATTCACAATTCATCGGATCCCAAAAAACACGCCGCAAAAAAGTCATTACATCGAATAGATCTCCAAGAACATCGAGGAGAATTTTGTATTGAAGATCAAAAAGAGAGAAGAAGCCATCTAGCTACTACCTACGGACCGGTAGGTCTGTGGTAAACTACTCACGCATCATCGGAGGGGCAAGGGTGATGATGAAGAACCCCTCCATGATCGTTGCCCATCCGGCAGAGTGCCAGAAAAGGCATCTAGATTGGATCTCATAGTTCTGGAACTTGCGGCGGCTGGAATTGTGTTTCATCAACTCCCCTAGGGTTTTTGGGATTTTAGAGTATTTATAGAGCTAAAGGTCGGTGGAGGAGCTTCCCATGGGCCCCACTATCCATCTGGGTGCGCCTGGGGCCTTTGGCGTGCCCTGGTGCCTAGTGGGCCCCACGGGCCTCCTTTGGTGCACTTCCTTGGCCTCTTCGGTGTCTTCTGGGCAGAAAAAAAATCTACAAAAAGTTTCATGGCATTTGGACTCCTTTTGGTATTGATTTTTTGTGCAGTAAAAAACAAGCAAAAAACAGCAACTAGCACTGGGCACTTTGTCAATAGGTTAGTCCCAAAAAATGATATAAAGTTGCTAGTCAATGAGTATAAAACATCCAAGAATGATACTTTAATAGCATGGAAGAATCAAAAATTATAGATACGTTGGAGACGTATCAGCATCCCCAAGCTTAATTCCTGCTCATCCTTGAGTAGGTAAATGACAAAAATAGAATTTTTGATGTGGAATGCTACCCATCATATATTCATCACATATTATTTTCTTTTGTAGCATGGAGATTTGTTTTTTATATGATTCAAAGCAATAGTCTATAATTTGACATGAATACCTCAATACTCAAGCATATCAACAAGCAACCATGTCTTTCAAAATATCAACACTAAAGAAAGCTATCCGTAGCCTGTTGTGCTCAATCATTGACCCATTCATGAAACACAACTCAAATATTAGCTACATCCATTGCACAAGTATGATAATAGTGTTCCCTAGTTGGTGCTTTATAAGAGAAGATGGAGACTCAAAAATATTGCATAAAGTAAATAGATAGGCCCTTCGTAGACGGAAGCAGAGATTTGTAGAGGTGCCAGATCTCAAAGCTTAAATCGAGAGATAAAATTGTTTTGAGAGGCATGCTTTTCCCGTCAACGAAAACGACCGAGAATTCCCAATACTTTCCATGCTAGATACATCATAGGCGGTTCCCAAACATAAAATAAAGTTTATTCCTTTTCCACCATTCTTTCACAATCCATGGCTAGCCGTATCCACGGGTGCCTTCCATACCAACACTTTCCAAGGAATTTATTATTTGACAACATAAAGTGAATTTCTTTTTCATTTCGAGACGGGGCATCCCTATTACCTGCCACACTCTCGTGCAATGACAAGTGCATAAACACTCATCATGAGAATAAAGTATCTAGCATGGAAATATTGGCCACCCCCTGCTGCTTCATGAGCCGTATGAATACACAAGAAGGATATTCATTTGAAAATTAGAGTTGGCACATATAAATTTACTTGGAACGGCATGGAAATACCGCATATAGGTAGATATGATGGACTCATTTGGCACAACTTGGTTTTAACGAGTTGGATGCACCCGCAGTATTCCCGCTTAGTACAAGGAAAGGCTAGCAAATAGATTGAGAAGCAACCAACCAAGAAACGAAAACAATCATAAACGAGCATTAAGCATAACTAACACCGAATAATGCACCGCAAGTAGTATGTAACTTCATTGCATAACTATTGAATTTCCTGCATGCATAGGGAATCACAAACCTTAACACCAATATTCTTACTAAAGTATAATTACTCACCAACATGACTCACATATTACTTTCTCCATATCGCAAAACTATTGAAAGGAATCAAGTTTTAATATCCAACGATCATCATGATAGTTTTTATTATCCCTCTTGAATATCTATCACTTTGGGAATAATTTCATATATTACCATTACTTATAACAAGCTCTCAAACAAATTTAAGTGAAGAACAAGAGCACAAATATTTCTTCAAAATTTTCATCTCTCAAAATAATATAAGTGAAGCATCGGAGGATATTTCTGTAAAATTCTACTAACTCTCAAAATAATCTAAGTGAAGCATGAGAGTATATTTCTTCAAAATTAAAGCCCCGCCGTGCTAAAAAAGATTTAAGTGAAGCACTAGAGCAATTCCATAGCTCAAAAAATTTAGGTGAAGCATATAGAGCAAATCTAACAAATCATAGCATCATTATGGCTCTCTCAAATAGGTGTGTCCAGCAAGGATGATTGTGAGAAACTAAAAAGAAAAACAAGTAAATACTCATATAATACAAGACTCTCCAAGCAAAACTCATGATATGTGATGAATAAAAATATAGCTCCAAGTAAAATTACCGATGATCGTTAGAAGAAAGAGGGGATGCCTTTTGGGGCATCCCCAAGCTTAGTTGCTTGGTTCTCCTTGAATATTACCTTGGGGTGCCATGGGAGTCCCCAATCTTAGGCTATTTTCACTCCTTATTCCTTCATCCATCGTGATCTCACCCAAAACTTGAAAACTTCAATCACACAAAACTTAACAAAAACCTTCGTGAGATCTGTTAGTATAATAAAGCAAATCACCACTCTAAGTACTGTTGCAAACCCATTCATATTCTATTATTGCATTATACCTACTGTATTCTAACTTACCATGGCCTATACCCCCCGATACAATCCACAGATTCATCAAAATAATCACACAATGCAACGAAAACATAATCTGTCAAAAACAGAACAGTCTATAGTAATCTGGGCTTTGACCATACTTCCATAACTCCAAAGATTCTGAAAAATTAGGGAAACATAGGAAATTTGTATATCAACCATTTGTAAAAAATCAGAATTTTTTGTCACTCCAGTGGTTTTAAAAAATTCTTCTACTGGACATAAAGTTTCTGTTTTTTCAACAGGATTAAATCAACTATCACCCAACATGATCCTAAAGGCTTTACTTGGCACAAACACTAATTAAAACATTAAAAACACAATCATAACAGAAGTACAATTGCATATTTATGTAAGAATGGAAAGAAAATAAAAAATTTCAAAGATAACTATTGGGTTGCCTCCCAACAAGCGCTATCGTTTTACACCCCTAGTTAGGCATAATGCATAGATTCAAGTATTGTAATAAAAATGAGGGAGATCATCCATGCTTATCTCATACTCCCTCCTTTCAGCAACAAGTTTCCTTTGTGGCAAGCAAAAATAATCAAAAGGGCTAAATTTAATAGGATACGGATCTGTAAGATCATGTTTGGGAGGAATAGGTTCCTCCTTGGGCCCTTTATATGTGATGACTGTCTCTTCATTATAAACATTCCTTTGATTATATGCCCTAAGTTTATCTCTAAGCACAAATCCCAATCCATTATTTATTATAGCAAAGTTATCATTTTGTTTAGAGATTTTATCAATCAAAACAGATGGGGGAACCCTTTTCCTTAGATTTTCATTGTAGGCAGCATAATCTGGAGATTGTAATCTCCTTATCTCTTCTTGATTAAAAATAATTTCTTCTATAGGGAACAACCACAATTTATATTATAACGAGCAAAAATTTTGCATGCTTCTTTGATAATATGCCCAAATTCATAAGCTAAAAATATTGTGGTGACACGTTTAACAAAAGGACCGTGAATATTTGAGAATTCTAACAAGATCCGTTGTATGCAAGGATGCATGTGAACAAATTGTCTTTCAAGTTCAATTATAAGAAAAGATATTGCTACCGCAAGACTAGAAGTTTTATTAAGGATTGACCCCCCCCCTAGCATAGGTAACGTACCAGCACAAGTAAAGAAATCTTGAATAACCCCCTTTCCAATAGTATTACCGCTACCTACGCGGAGTCTTTTAGTATGCATGATAGTAGTTTCCTCTTCATGAGGATCATCAAAATCGTCAAACTTGTCTTTAGCAACTTCATGAATATTTTCTTTATTTTTCATAAGTTTCAAAAGCATAGAAGGATTGTCCAAGGAGCTTTCACTAGTGGTAAAAACATTACTACTCTTTTCAGATCTAGACATGATAACGAGAGCAAACAAGATCACAAGCAAACAAAAGATCGAATGAGAAAAAGGCAAACAAAAGAAGGCAAATAAAAAGCAAATATTTTTGTGCTTTTGCAAAAACGTTTTATAAGTGGGGGAGATGAAAATGAGAGGCAAATGGAAAATAAAGTAATTCCAAGGAGATGAAAGTTTGTGCGTAGGAACCTGATAGATGTTGATGATGTCTCCCCAGCAACGGCGCCAGAAATTCTTCCTGATTGCTTGTATTTGCATTGGTAATTCCCCAAAGAGCAGGAGATGATGCAGCACAACAACTGTAAGTATTTCCCTTAGTTATGAAACCAAGGTTATCAATCCAGTAGGAGAACCAAGCAACACTATGTAAATAGCACCTACACACATACAAAAACTTGCAACCCAACGCGTAAGTGGGGTTGTCAATCCCTCCTCGGTGTTGAGATAGATTAAACTGTATGAGATTTGATAAGTAGATCTAGAAAAAACACACAATAAAATAAGTAAAGAAAAAGTGCAGAAAGGTATTTTTGGTTTTTTGGATAAATAGATCTGAAAATAATATGATAGGAAATAGATCCGGGGGCTGTAGATTTCACTAGAGGCTTCTCTCAAGAAAATAACATACGGTGGGTAAACAAATTACTGTTGGGCAATTGGCAGAAAAGCAAATAATTATAACGATATCCAAGGCAATGATCATGTATATAGGCATCTGGTCCAAGATTAGTAGACCGACTCCTGTCTGCATCTACTACTATTACTCCAC
This sequence comes from Triticum aestivum, assembly GCF_018294505.1. NCBI lineage: Eukaryota > Viridiplantae > Streptophyta > Magnoliopsida > Poales > Poaceae > Triticum > Triticum aestivum. The sequence continues at coordinate 373,199,266 of NC_057805.1, forward strand.
ACATCGACCGCTATCCAGCATGCATCTAGTGTATTAAGTTCATGGAGAAATGGAGTAATGCAATAAGAATGATGACGTGATGTAGACAAGATCTATTCGTGTAGGAATAGACCCCATCTTTTTATCCTTAATAGCAATGATACATGCGTGTCATGTCTCTTTCTGTCATTGAGATTGAGCACCGCAAGATCGAATCCATCACAAAGCACCTCTTCCCATTGCAAGAAAAATCAATCTAGTTGGCCAAATGAAACCAAAGTTTCGGTGAAGAAATACGAGGCTATAAAGGTCATGCATAAAAGAGTTCAGCAAAGAATTAAATAAATATTCATGGACAGATCTGATCATAAACTCACAATTCATCTGATCCCAACAAACACGCCGCTAAAAGTCACTACATCGAATAGATCTCCAAGAACATCGAGGAGAACTTTGTATTGAAGATCAAAAAGAGAGAAGAAGCCATCTAGCTACTACCTACGGACCCGTAGGTCTATGGTAAACTACTCACGCATCATCGGAGGGGCAAGGGTGATGATGACGAACCCCTCCGTGATTGTTGCCCCCTCCGGCAGAGTGCCAGAAAAGGCCTCTAGATTGGATCTCTTGGTTCTGGAACTTGCGGCAGCTGGAATTGTGTTTCGTCGACTCCCCTAGGGGTTTGGGATTTCAGAGTATTTATAGAGCTGAAGGTCGGTGGAGGAGCTTCCTGTGGGCCCCACTACCCACCAGGGCGTGCCCTGGTGCCTAGTGTTCCCCACGGGCCTCCTTTGGTGCACTTCCTTGGCCTCCTAGGTGTCTTCTGGGCAGAAAAAAACTTGAAAAAGTTTCGTGGCATTTGGACTCCGTTTGGTATTGACTTTCTACGAAGTAAAAACAAGGAAAAAATAGCAACTGGCACTGGGCACTATGTCAATAGGTTAGTCCCAAAAAATGATATAAAGTTGCTAGTAAATGAGTATAAAACATCCAAGAATAAAACTTCAATAACATGGAACAATCAAAAATTATAGATACATTGGAGACGTGTCAGTACTCAAACACCAATGTAATGCACCTACGAGATGCTATGAAATTAAAATGTACTAGAGATGTATATTTTGGTACCTGAACGGCTGGGGGCAACTCTAGGGCGTCAGCGCCTGCTACTGAATTCTTGCCACTTTCATCATTGTCATTTTCCTCTTCCGAACCCTCTAGTTCATATACATGGTCATTCGCTAAATCTTTCTCTTGTTGCATATTGATACTCTCCAACGTATCTGTTATTTATGAAGTATTCATGTCATGTTTACAACAATTTTATATGGTTTTGGTATGATTTGATTAGAACTAACATGGACTAACGATGTTTTCAGCAGAACTACCGTGGTGTCGTTTTTTGTGCAAAAATAAAAGTTTTCAGAATGGGATGAAAATTTACGGTGATTTTTATGGACCAAAAGAGACCCAGAAGCACCGGAGCTGGGCCAGGAAGTGACTGAGGAGGCCCCAAGCCTCGGGTGCGCGCCCACCCCCTTAGCCCCCCGGCTTGTGGGCCCCTCGGGCACCCCCTTGATGTGAGACTGATGCCAAAAATTCCTATAAATACCCAAACCTCCAAAAAGAACCCTAGATCAGAAGTTCTGCCGCCGCAAGCCTCTGTCACTACTGCAGGAAGCTGCAAACGCGACACTACAATCAGAGACCCTTTGACGAAACTGTGTGCGATGCATTAATCGCAAACGATGATGTAAAAAACGTCAAAAAGACGCAAAGCGTTTGCAATGAATGACACATCAAACACGGTTCAGATTTTAGTTGCTTGTGCGATGCTGGGCATACGTTGATCCATACGAACTGTCTGCGATGAGACAGAACAACATAAACGGGCAGCCAGATCAAGGTGTGTGCAGTATACAGCATACAATTCGCTCCGATGAACTGTTTGCGATGATCGAGGTGAACACAAACGATTCGGCGTAACAAGATGTGTGTGATACCAGGCAAACAGGTCGGTAATCAGAATTGTTTGCGATCATTATAGACAGCCCATACAGTATTTTTTGTGAATTGTGTGCTCGTCAGGGCACACAGTTCAACAAACCAACCTATGGGCGATAATGTAGAAGATCTCTGTCGAATACGTATTACTAACCGTCTGCGATGAGATTCACATGATAAACAGAGATAACAAATTAATATGAGCGAACGGAAAGAGAGATATATACAGTCTGCTTAATTTAGTCCTTCTTCCTATTATTGTTGTTGTTGTTGGATGGCCCTGCGACATCGTCTTGGCGAGGACGCTTCTTGCCGCTGACCGTTGGCTTTTCATCGCCGCCGCCGTCATTGCTGTCGTCGTCGTCCTCCTCCTCGTTCGACCATTCCTCCTCATCATCATCATCGTCATCCTCTTCTTCATCCTCCGGCGCCTCCTCGTCCGTCTGGTTGTCGTCTGACGACTCCGAAGGCGGCGTCCCTTCCATGATCCGGATATAATTGAGGTCTGGGCTCGACGTTGGACTCATGGAAGACGAGCGGGATGATTCCGATGTTGACCTATCATCGGGCGCCAAACTGCTGGCCGAACTGTCGTCCTTGCTGTCGCTCGACATGGCTGCGGAGTGTGTGCCAGTGTGTAGCGTGGCCTGCCAGGGACGATAAAGATGGTGGACACTTAAGCGGGGTATGCAGAGAAGAGGAAATGACAATTGAAGCGGGGGTTGACGTATTATCTAACCGCTGATATAATCAACCGCAATTATTTGTACCCAGTCGCTCCAAATTCCCAGGGTTGCGTAGGACTCCTATTGGCTGGTTTCTTTTTTAGGACAAAAACAAGGAACGAGTTTTGGGATTATGCACCGTACCGGTACGAACGGAGTAGGAAAGTTGGCAAGCAATACATTGAGCTCTTCTTATTGATAAAGCCATTAATAATCAAACTACAAAGGAAAAGAAAAAAAAGACAAAGGAAAATATCTGTACGAATCTTCGCATGACATCAATGCCATAGGACCTAGATGTGCATTACCTAGAGCACATCTAGATGTGCTTTAGCAATACTATCAAACGAAACCCCTAATCATCATTGCAAACAGCGCATAGAACATGGCTAATGTGACAACCACAACTACACATGCTAGTTCCTTCTTGTCTCTTGCTTTCATCTGTTGCCTGTGATTGATTCTTTCTTGCTTCATCGTACTGATTGTATATTCCAGCTCAGCCAGTTTGTTCTTCAGCTTTAGGTTATCTTCTGTGAGCTTGGTGATAACACTCTGAGCCCTGCCATGCCATTCTTCATCCAGCTAGTTAACAAAGGCACAAGCCTCATATCCCTGCCAATGTTAAATAGTATTCAGGTTGATCGGTGGCATTAACTCAAGTAAAATGATGAACTTAGCACTAACCTCTAAGGAGTAACTAAGAAACCGCGTGCCAATGTCGAATCCCTCCGTGCATACACGTCGAGCGGGAGTGTGCCCGTGCACACAACTCAGCTTTTGGTACTTCTCGGTGGCGCAAAACTCAGAGTCAAACTCGTGTTGCGGGAGTCTGGAGTCATGCTCCGGATCCGGTGGCAGATCGCTTTCCTGGGGGGGGGGGGGTCATTCAGGACGGATTCAGCAAGGAGCTACTTTTGACATGCTAAAAAAGATCGGGATAGATTGGAACCTGACAGGATGATTCGGATCCATAGTACACCTGCCTTCTGATGACCTTAGGCAAGTGCTCGGCGGCGATTGCCGTCATGGTGGCGATACGATCAGGAGGAGCCACATCGAAACCATCAGCACCACTCGTCCGCATTCCCCCAATGTCAGCGCCACGCGAGGGAATTTGGAGGCTATGTAGGGATTTGGGGGAAATGGGGGAAACTATGGGGATAAGCTAACGGTCGGGAACTACTTATGGCACTATATGTTGTATACGACACACTCTTCATACATGTCATTTGTGTTAGGTATTACAATGTCACACATGATTTCCGCACCAAACCGTGTGAGAAGACAACGTAGGTGAGACACGGTTGCCGTTGCATAACCGTATGTGATGTACTACCCTGTACATATAATTGAGTTACAGTGATACCGTGTAAACAGCCGCTCTGTGAATATCCGTCAAAAAATAAAACAGCCGCTCTACCTATAGAGATGGCGACGGCGGCCTAGGCAGCGGCTACCGGAGAAGAGGTCAATCCTCGGTCGATGGGCGGTGGCGGCGTCATAGGAGGTCAATCCTCGGTCTGCGGCAGGAGATAGGAGGAGCTCAACCATCAAGGTCGGTGGCGGCGTGATTCGAGCACATCCATCGCGGTCGATGGCGGGATAGTGGAGGTCGAACTTCAGGCGGCAGCCGCACTAAGAGTTGCTCCTCGACCCTGCTGTCTGGGCGTGCTGCCGCATCACGCTTCTCTGTCTGCTGGGTGGAGGTCACCGCGCGGCTAATTAATTAAGGTATTCTTTTCGTGAGTGGCTTAATTAAGGTATTCAATTCCTAAGAGTAGTTTTGTACTAGTACTCTGTGCGTAAATTGACTGGCCATTAATTTTTGTCATTGCACGTCTGGATAACAATATGGAGCGCCCTTAGTAATTATGAAAATAAAACCTTGTGATTTATGCACGTATCTTTGGGCAGCAGTTAATCCGTGTATTAATGTTGTTGTTTTGTTTTTAATTACAATTCGTGGGGTGCAGATGGAACGATCTCAATGTATGAAGAATTGGAGAACCGCAGATTTTATCAGTGGCGTGACAGAGTTCATGAATTGGGCTAAAAGTACAAAGAGGAGAATTGGTGATGCGAATTACATCCTGTGTCCATGTCCTGATTGTGCCAATACAGAGTCACGTGAAGTTGCAGATGTCCAGTGGCGCTTAGTCTCTCGGGGATTCATGGATGGATATACATGTTGGACCAGACACGGTGAAGAGGAGGTTATGGATGAAGATACCCAGGGCTGCGAGATGCCAAACCCCGATCAATGTCACATGGATGTTGAATTTAACATCGGGGCAGAGGTGTCAAGCTACCAATGGAACACCGGAAAGCCGAAACGCCCACTGGAAAACCAAGACACCGACGCAGATGATGACGATCTTGATATGCCAGATTTTGCTGCTATGATTGGAGATTTCGAGGGCCCAAAAAAGGATATGATTGGGTACAAGGATCTGCCAACCATTGATGCAGACTCCAAGAAAGAATTATATCCAGGTTGCAAAAAGAAATATTCCAAGTTGAGTGCCACCCTGGCGCTTCTCATATTTAAAGCAGCAAATGATCTATCAAACAAGGGCTTCACCTAGATGTTAGGTCTTTTCAAAGAAATTCTTCCAGAAGATAATGTGCTCCCAGAAGCACGAATGAAGCAAAGAAAATTGTTTGCCCATTGGAACTTGAAGTACAGAAGTTACACACTTGTGTGAATGATTGTATATTGTATCATGGTGAGTACAAAGATTTGCGTGCCTGTCCCACATGCAAGAATGCACGATACAAGCACGGGAGAGAAAAGGACAAGTACAAATTGGACGACGAGATGAAGACAGGAATCCCATTCAAGGTTGTTTGGTACTTGCCTTTAATTCCAAGGTTGAGGCGTTTGTTTGCAAACCCTAGAGAGGCAAAGAGGTTGCGGTGGCCTCCTGATGAGTGAATTGCGGATAAGTATATGAGGCACCCGAAAGATGGGGCTTAGTGTGAATTAATCGACAACAAGTTTCAAGACTTTGCCAAGGATCCTAGATGTATAAGGCCCGGGGAGTGTACTGACGGTATGAATCCTTTTGGCGATATGAGCACCAATAACAGCACATGGCCGGTGCTTTTGTGCATATATAACCTAGATCCTTGGTTGTGTATGAAGAAAAACCGTGTATTTGCGTCATCGTAGGTTCTTACGGAAAAATCACCCATACCGAAAGATGAAAGCTGAATTTGATGGTACGGTAGAGGTAGGTGTGGGCCCAAGACCCTATGATGGGGAGGTGGTCCACAACATGGCTAAACAAATTAATGTTGTGCTTGGCAAGAAGCACGCTTTGACGGTGAAACAAACACCCAAGGGTCAAGTGTTTAAGAAGAAATAGGTGTTCTGGAAATTACCTTACTGGGAGATTCTACGTGTACGTCACTGCATCAATGTCATGCACGTAGAGAAGAATGTATGTGAAAGCATCCTTGGTACTCTAATCAAGATTAAAGGTAAAAGAAAGGATGGTGACAGTTCACGACTCGATATGCTTGCTGATCAATCAAAACGCAAGAGTGAAGTATAAGATGATGACAAATTCATCAAAGCTCGCCAGAGTTACAATTTCAGTACAAAAGAAGCAATGCAGTTCTTCACCTATTTGTTGTCAGTTAAGACACCCACTTCCTACTCCGCAAACATCAGAAGTCTCGTGGATGTGAGCTCAGGTAAAATGAAGTTGGGACACATGAAGTCACATGATTGCCATGTAATGTTGACACAAATTCACCCGGTGGCCATCAGGAATCTGATGGACAGAGATATAAGAAACACACTCATTGAGCTCTGTGATTTCTTCAACCAACTATGGCAGAAAGTTGTAGATCCTGAAGAGTTGGATCATATGCAAGATGATATTGCAAGAAGATTGTCCAACCTAGAGATTTTTTTCCCACCGTCATTCTTTGATGTCATGGTCCATCTCACTGTGCACCTTGTCGACGAGATAAAGTATTGTGGTCATGTGTTTCTTCACAACATGTATCCCTTCGAGCGGTTCATGGGAATACTGAAGCGCTTTTATTAGAACCGAAACCATCCAGAGGCAAGCATCCTACAAGGTTATACCGCGGAGGAGGTGGTTGAGTTTTGCACTGAATATATGAAACAACGACCTACAGGTTTGCCCCTCTCTCGCCACGAGGGAAGGCTGAAAGGTAAGCTGGTCCTTGCTGGCACACAAATGGCTGCACCCGGAGAATTGGCAGAGAAAGCACATTTGATGGTACTGCTTAACAACCCATCTCTCAGCGCTTATGCCAAAGAACACTTGGTGGAGATACGCCAAAGCTTCTTACCAATGGTGCCTTCATCAGATGTGGAGATGAAGGAGCATACTAAGAACTACGCCGAATGGCTGAAGAATCGTTTGGCACAAGGATCCATCGATGACATTGCTACGTGGTTGGCACAAAAGCCATCACCTATGGTGTTGACGTACCAATCATATGACATAAATGGATACACATTCTACACTAAGGAACGTGATAAGAAGACCTCATATCAAAACAGCTCTATTCGAATAGAATGCATGACTATAGATGAAGCTGATAAAAGGGTATACTATGGAATCATCAAAGAGATTTGGGAGCTTGACTATGTGAAAGTTAAGGTGGCATTATTCAGGTGCGCATGGATCCCTCTTGGTCATGTAAAGGTTGATGATTACAGGAAGACCTGTGTTAACTGGACAACGATGGCATATCACACGGACCCATTCATTCTTGGCAGCGATGCTACCCAAAATTTCTTTGCGTAAGACCCCTTGCATAAGAACCGCCATGTAGTGATGCATGGGAAGAGGAGGGTACTGGGTGTTGAGGATGTTGCTGATGAGGAAGAGTACGATGAATTTGAAAGCACAAGTGCTCCCTGGGTGATTTTGGTAATTAATGTCAACATATCTCCTGTTGGACTAATATTTTCATCTAGTATATTTCAGAAAGTTCAACAAAGGCGTGGCATGGACAAGAGGATGTGGAACCCCTTCAAGATGCTAAGGACAAAAGATTGGCAAAAGCTCAAGACTCTACATTTCTATTTTAGTGATCCAAGGTCACATTGAGTCCATAGGAAAGCCAATACTATTAAAAGGGGATGATGTGTTGCTTAATGGTCTACTTGCTCAAAATGCTTAGTGATATGCTCCAAAGCCCTCAACCATCTTCTCAAATCCAAATATGTCCTAAACCTAAAGTCAAACTCGGCCCCACTGATTTGAGTCATCCGACGCCACCGAGTTCACTTGACATAGCCACTGCCAGAAACTCTAATCAGTTCGGTCTCACCGATGGGATCTCGGTCCTATCGAGATGGGCTTGCAAACTCTCTATTGCCTATTACAACTATTTCGATCTCACCGAAATATGCAGTCGGCCCCACCGAGTTTGCTTGACCAACTCTCTTTTTGCTTATTACTAAAATCGGTCTCACTGAGTTTATGTAATTGGTCAAACCGAGATGAGGTTTTACACTAACCCTAGCACATCGGTCTCACCGAGTTGATCATGTCGGTCCCACCGAAAAGCCTAACGTTCACATTTTGAACTGAATCGGTCTCACCGAGTTCATAGATTCGGTCTGACCGAGTTGGCTCATTTGTGTATAATGGTTAGATTTTGTGTGGAGGCTATATATACCCCTCCACCCCCTTCTCTAATCAAGAGAGAGCCATCAGAACAAGCCTACACTTCCAGTAGTCATTTTCTGAGAGAGAACCACCTACTCATGTGTTGAGACCAAGACATTCCAATCCAACCACAAGAATCTTGATCTCTAGCCTTCCCCAAGTTGCTTTCCACTCAAATCATCTTTCCACCATAGCCAAATCTATGAGAGACAATTGAGTGTTGGGGAGACTATCATTTGAAGCACAAGAGCGAGGAGTTCATCATCAACACACCATCTATTACCTTTTGGAGAGTGGTGTCTCCTAGATTGGTTAGGTGTCACTTGGGAGCCTCCGTCAAGATTGTGGAGTTGAACCAAGGAGTTTGTAAGGGCAAGGAGATCGCCTACTTCATGAAGATCTACCCAAGTGAGGCAAGTCCTTCGTGGGTGATGTCCATGGTGGGATAGACAAGGTTGCTTCTTCGTGGACCCTTCATGGGTGGAGCCCTTCGTGGACTCGCGCAACCGTTACCCTCCATGGGTTGAAGTCTCCACCAACGTGGATGTACAATAGCACCACCTATCAGAACCACGCCAAAAATCTCCGTGTCTCCAATTGCGTTTGCACACTCCAATCCCATCCCTTTACTTTCTTGCAACTTGCATGCTTTACTTTCCGCTGCTCATATAATCTTGCCATGCTTGCTTGAAATGTATTGTGAATGTTTAAACTTGTGCTAAAATTCCACTTCAACTTGAAGAATTTAAAAATTGCTACTTTTCTTTGTTGAGGGTCTAATCACCCCCCTCTAGACACCTCTTCTCGATCCTTTCAATTGGTATCAGAGTGTTGGTCTCCATTGCTTTGGTTTAATCACCATTGGAGGAAGATGGATGAGTCTACGATGGGAAGTTTTAGACATAGAGTGCCTATGCTTGATGGAGAGTTCTTTAATGCTGGGAAAAATGAAATGCTTGAGATTTTCAATGAATATCACTTGAACAAGTACATTACTAGCCCTTGTGCGCCCCTTGTTGACCCCTTGCATCCTACCCCCGATGAGTCTCTTGACATGATCTGCAATCTTAGAACTATCAATCTTATCATTAGAGGATTGCCTAGAAATTTGATTGTATGCTTTCCTACTCTTGAATGTGCTTACACCATATGGAGATTTCTTGTGGAAAGGTTCCCAAATTATTCCTTGAAAAATCTAGATGTGATTCTTCAAAAGTCCATTGCTTTAAATAAGATGAATCCTAATGATCCTAAGTTTGGTGATTGTCTATTTGAGCTTCGTGACCTTATGCTTGCCAAAGGAGATGTTGGAATCATTAGTAACATCATCTCGGAAGTCATTAGAATTCATAAAGATGAACATTTCCATGGTCATACATCTAATGAACCACTCTCTCTAGGTGATGATCAATCACAAGATGATGTTGAACATGGATACTATGATGAGGATGATGATAGTGACTTTGATCTCGATGAGTCTATGTGAAACGTTGTTCTTATGGAAAACCTTCGTGGCTACATGGCTGGAGGAAATGAATGGGTTCTTGATAGTGGATGTACTGATCACATGACCGGAGACAAGGATATGTTTCATGGGCTTGCTAAAAATGACGGCCCTCGAAAGTATGTCATTTTTGGTGATAACCCAAAGGGTAAGGTGGTTGGCCTCGGTAAGGTGGCCATCTCACATGACAGCTATATCCAAAATGTTATGCTTGTTGAATCTCTTGGATACAATTTACTTTCTGTATCTAGACTAGCCGATTTCGGTTTCAATGTTCTATTTACTGAAGTAGATTGCCAAGTGTTTCGAAGAGATAATCATAAAATGGTCTTTACCGGTATACGTAGAGGCGATCTATACATTGTTAATTTCACTGAAAAGGCTCAACCTAGAACTTGCTTAATTGTTAAATCTTCTAAAGGTTGGTTGTGGCATAGAAGGTTAGGCCACGTGGGCATGCGAAATCTTGATAGGCTTACTAATGGTGATCATATCCTTGGAGTTAAAGACGTTATATGTGACAAGGATAGATTGTGCAGTGCTTGTCAAGCAGGAAAACAGGTTGGAGGAAGCCACCCCGTGAGAAACATCATGACCACGAGAAGACCACTCGAGCTGCTTCACATGGATCTCTTTGGTCCTAACGCCTATAAAAGTCTCGGTGGTAATTCATTCGGTTTAGTTATTGTTGATGACTTTTCAAGATTTACGGGGGTGTTCTTTCTAGATGATAAATCGCAGGTCCAAAAGATCTTCAAGAACTTCGCTAAGAAGGCCCAAAATCAATTCGAAGTGAAGATCAAGAAGGTTCGCAGCGACAATGGAACGGAGTTCAAGAACACCAATGTGGACACCTTTCTTGACGAAGAAGGGATTTCAGACGAGTTCTCGGCTACGTACACGCCTCAACAAAATGGAGTTGTTGAGAGGAAGAACCGGACTCCTATAGAGATGGCGAGAATGATGATTGATGAGTACAAGACGCCAAAACACTTTTGGGTGGAAGCGGTTGAGACAGCTTGTCATGCAACAAGCCGTCTATATCTTCACAAGCTACTTGGCAAGACGGCATATGAGCTTCTCAACGGTAACAAACCCCAAGTTGGATACTTATGAGTATTCGGCTCAAAGTGCTATATTCTTGATAAGCATCGTCGTTCGAAATTTGCTCCTAAATCTCATGAAGGTTTCCTACTCGGTCATTGCTCAAACTCTCACACTTACCGTGTCTACAACATTTTCACCCGAAAGGTTGAAGAGACGATAGATGTGAAGTTTGATGAATCTAACGGCTCGCAAGTAGAGCAATTGCCAATTGATGTAGGAGACAAAGACTCTTCGGAAGCAATCCAAGACTTGTTTATTGGCAAAATTCGCCCAACGGAGGTGAAGGAGAGTACCTCGACTATTCAAGTGGAAGCCTCTACCTCACGACAAGGTGAACCATGAGTTGACTCGAAGGCATCCACAAGTGGGACGTGCCAAGATGAAGGAAACGAGGAAGTACACCAAGATGAACCTCATAAACCTCCTTGTCCACCTCCACAAGAGAACAACAACACCAACAATGAAGAAGGCCAAGAGGATGAACAAGATGATGAAGAAGATGTTCCACCCTGACCCAAACAAAAGCTCTCACGTGTTAGAGCAAGAGTTTCAAGAGACCATCTCGTCGAACAAATCTTTGACAATATCCAAACCGGGAGAATTACTCGCTCTAAAACTCATTTGGCTAATTTTTGTGAACATTATTCATTAATCTCTAGTATTGAACCTATGAAGGTTGAAGAAGCGCTTGATGATCCGGATTGGGTGAACGCCATGCACGAAGAGCTACACAATTTCGAGAGGAACCAAGTGTGGACATTCGTAGAGAAGCCGGACAACAACCAAAATGTCTTTGGAACCAAATGGGTGTTTCGGAATAAGCAAGATGAAGAAGGACAAGTTGTACGCAACAAGGCCCGTCTTGTCGCCCAAGGCTACACTCAGGTCGAAGGTATGGACTATGGTGAGACATATGCCCCCGTTGCTAGACTTGAGTCCACACGCATCTTACTTGCTTATGCCAATCACCATGACATTACTTTGTATTAGATGGACATTAAAAGTGCTTTTCTAAATGGTGAAATTGAGGAGGAAGTTTATGTTAAACAACCTCCCCGCTTTGTTAATCCTAAGAAACCGGATCATGTTTACAAACTTCACAAAGCTCTTTATGGTCTTAAACAAGCTCCTAGAGCGTGGTATAAATGCTTGACTAAGTTTCTTATTGAAAAAGACTTTGAGATTGGAAAGATTGATTCTATACTTTTTACTAAAAGGGTTAATGGTGAATTATTTGTGTGCCAAATTTATGTGGATGATATCATATTTGGTTCGACTAACCCTCATTTTAGTGAAAAGTTTGGAAGGCTAATGTCGGAGAAGTTTGAGATGTCTATGATGAGTGAACTCAAGTTCTTTCTTGGTTTGCAAATCAAGCAAACTAAGGAGGGTACCTTAGTTTCCCAAACAAAGTATACCAAGGACCTGTTCAAGAAGTTCAACATGTAAGAAAGCAAAGGTATGAAAACACCCATTCCTACTAGTGGACATCTTGACTTGACAAAGGATGGCAAACCGGTTGACCAAAAGGTTTATCGCTCTATGATTGGTTCATTGTTATACCTATGTGCCTCCTGTCCCGATATTATGCTAAGTGTGTGCATCTGTGCACGATATCAAGCGGCCCCTAAGGAATGTCATCTTAAGGCTGTGAAAAGGATAGTGAGATACTTAATTCATACACAAAACTTTGGCATTTAGTATCCTAAGAGGTCTTCTTTTGATCTTGTTGGCTACTCCGATTCGGATTATGCCGGTAACAAGGTTGATAGAAAGTCCACTTCGCGTACTTGTCAATTTCTTGGTAGATCTCTTGTGTCTTGGTCCTCTAAGAAACAAAACTCGGTATCCTTATCCACCGCCGAAGCGGAATACATTGCCACCAGTTCATGTTGTGCTCAATTACTTTCGATGACCCAAACTCTTAAAGATTATTTGATATATGTGAAACATGTTCCATTGCTTTGTGATAATGAAAGTGCTATTAAGATTGCTCACAATCCCGTGCAACATTTTCGAACTAAGCATATTGAAGTTCGTCATCATTTCATTCGGGATCATGTTGCTAAAGGAGACATTGATCTTAAGCATGTTCGTACCAATAAGCAATTGGCGGATATATTCACCAAACCGCTTGATGAGAAAGTATTTTGCCGTTTGAGAGGTGAATTGAACATCATTGATGCTTCAAACTTGGAGTAGAAAATCCATTTGGATACATGCAAGGCATGAGTCTTTGACTAATCCTCGAGATTTTTCTTATGATGATGATCATATGTCTTGGATCTAGCTTGTACCCTTGCATGTCATCTAACCCTTGTAGGTACTTGGCTGAATCCAAATCTATGAGATTGCAACTCACTCACATCATGAGCAATCTCTACATCACCAAGTCTCTACAATATGGTGGTTGAAGACAAGGAAGCATGAATCCTTTCAACATATCCTTTGACAATATCAATATATCAAATTTCATTTGGTATCAAATTTCATGCTTGTCATTTTGGATACACAAGTGCTCTTCCTTGCAAAACTTACCCATGTAGGTAGATGAACTCAAACTACAAGCGGTGCTCCCAACTCTTGATGAACTACATCAACCTTGAGCATCCTACCCAAGTTCGACTACATGATCAAGATCAACACCACCACCAAAGGTATGATATTCCATCTTAGAGAATCTTTACCCCAAGTCATGGGTCAAAGAAGCTCAACAAGATGTGAATACATCAAAATGCTTAAACGAAAAATGGTAACCCCATTTTGAGCTTCAACGATGAGTATGACCTACGATCAAGTGCTCTCACTTGACTCCTCAGTCAATATACTCTAACATAGCTGACTTTGTCGCCGACCAATTCTAGATGAAGTTCTCTAGTGTTTCTTTGTGTTCTTGCATTTGTTTCTTGCTTGTTTATTCCCCTTTAATTCAAAAAAAACTTCATCTAGATTTCATTCTGTGTCTGTTATTTTCTGCATTCCCTGCATCTAATTCATTGCAAATCTTTCAGTTGATCCCCTGCAAATCCTTGTGAGATCTTATTTGCCTAGTGAGCTGAGATGACAAAATCTTTTCTTCAGTATTGAACTCGGTCTCACCGATATCTGCATCCCGGCTAGACCGAACTGCAATCCTGCATTGTAGATTGTTCATAGGTCCAACCGACAAGGACGAACCTAGTCTGACCGATATGCGTCATCTATGACACTGCCAACTCGGTGTCACCAATGAAAATGAATCGGCGTTACCGATTTCACTTCTGAGAAAACATTTTGCCATTGCTATTGTCATTTCTTCTCCAGCTCCACTTGATGATTCTTATCCTCTACTAGCATCTTAAATTACATCTTGCTTTGTAATGTGTCTCAAGGACCAAACCTATATGACTCATGCTCCAGAAGATCCCTTCTTGGAAATTGATGTCAAATGGGGAGAGAGAGCACATCAAAGCTTATCACATAAGAGAGAAAAGCTCTCCAGATGCTTATTATCCATAGAGGAGAGAAGTCACATGTCTTTAAGAGGGGAAAGACATGTTATGTAAATGATATGTTGCCTTGGTCTGATTTTCTCTTACCCTATCTTCTCCCATTATCCAATATCAGAGTCAGGGGAGAAAGTGTTCATATCAAAGGGAAGAAAATCCTCGGAATTCATTGCATATCTTTATTCTTTGGGGACATGTCTATACCCAAATCGAGTACTAAGTACTCACTCTCTACATGTCATCCCGATCTTGGTACTCTTGTGGTTATCTCAAATTGCTCTGCTTAGTAGGTGTTCTTGTGTTATCTAACCCTGTTTTCTCAAGATTCACCTTCTCCAAAGCCAACTCAAGACCATAAGGTAAGTATATGCATCACACTAAGTATTTACATCTTTTGCTCTGATGCATATAGCCAAGATACATGTAACTCATTGCTTGTTCTGACATGCTTATGCATTCACATGCTCTTACATGCCATTGTTACTTGATTGCATACATGTAGGGGGAGCCTATGCATGTTACATGTATTTCCAAAGCTTTACTTGTTATTATTCATATCTTTATCTAAGGCTTTGATGTATGTTGTCATCAATTACCAAAAAGGGGGAGATTGAAAGTACAAGTGCTCCCTGGGTGATTTTGGTAATTAATGTCATGATATCTCTTGTTGGACAATATTTTCATCTAGTATATTTTAGAAAGTTCAACAAAGGCGTGGCATGGACAAGAGGATGTGGAACCCCTTCAAGATGCTAAGGACAGAAGATTGGGAAAAGCTCAAGACTCTACATTTCTTTTTAGTGATCCAAGATCACATTGAGTCCATAGGAAATCCAATACTATTAAAAGGGGATGAGGTGTTGCTTAATGGTCTACTTGCTCAAAATGCTTAGTGATATGCTCCAAATCCCTCAACCATCTTCTCAAATCCAAATATGTCCTAAACCTAAAGTCAAACTCGGCCCCACCGATTTGATTCATCCGGCGCCATCGAGTTCACTTGACATAGCCACTGCGAGAAACCCTAATCAGTTTGGTCTCACCGATGGGATCTTGGTCCTACCGAGATGGGCTTGCAAACTCTTTGTTTTTCTGTTGCAACTATTTTGATCTCACCGAACTATGCAGTCGGCCCCATTGAGTTTGCTTGACCAACTCTCTGTTTGCTTATTACTAAAACCGGTCTCACCGAGTTTATGTAATCGGTTAAACCGAGATGAGGTTTTACCCTAACCCTAGCACATCGGTCTCACCGAGTTGATCATGTCGGTCCCACCGAAAATCCTAAGGTTCACATTTTGAACTAAATCGGTCTCACCGAGTTCATACATTCGGTCTGACCGAGTTGGCTCATTTGTGTGTAACTGACCCCTCCACCCCCTTCTCTATTCAATAGAGAGCCATCAAAACGTGTCTACACTTCTAGCATTCATTTTCTGAGAGAGAACCACCTACTCATGTGTTGAGACCAAGACATTCCAATCCAACCACAAGAATCTTGATCTCTAGCCTTCCGCAAGTTGCTTTCCCCTCAAATCAGCTTGCCACCATAGCCAAATCTGTGAGAGAGAGTTGAGTGTTGGGGAGACTATCATTTGAAGCACAAGAGCGAGGAGTTCATCATCAACACACCATCTATTACCTTTTGGAGAGTGGTGTCTCCTAGATTGGTTAGGTGTCACTTGGAGCCTCCGTCAACATTGTGGAGTTGAACCAAGGAGTTTGTAAGGGCAAGGAGATCGCCTACTTCATGAAGATCTACCCAAGTGAGGCAAGTCCTTCGTGGGCGATGGCCATGGTGGGATAGACAAGGTTGCTTCCTCATGGACCCTTTGTGGGTGGAGCCCTCCGTGGACTCGCGCAACCGTTACCCTTCGTGGGTTGAAGTCCCCACCAACGTGGATGTACGATAGCACCATCTATCGGAACCACGCCAAAAATCTCCATGTCTCCAATTGCATTTGCACACTCCAATCCCCTCCCTTTACTTTCTTGCAACTTGCATGCTTTACTTTCCGCTGCTCATATACTCTTGCCATGCTTGCTTGAAATGTATTGTGAATGTTTAAACTTGTGCTAAAATTCCACTTCAACTTGAAGAATTTAAAAACTTCTACTTTTCTTTGTTGAGGCTCTAATCACCCCCCCTCTAGACACCTCTTCTCAATCCTTTCAGAATTTGCTAAGTTGCCAGCTAAGGGATCACGCACCATTGTAACAGAGAAGCGTAAAATCATCAGAAAACCCAAGTTCATTCGGGGTCAACGTAATGATCCCAGTTCCCCCATGTACATGGGAATTAAGACGTAAGACTAGTCTTTATGCCTACCCTGCAACTTAATTCATTCAATTTAGAACTGTCGCGTGTACTGAATTTGTGAGTTATGCCCGGTTTTCTGTTGATGTAAGAACTGTTAATATGTTGACCTTGATATGCTGTCAGCTCTGGCAATGAATATGAACTGTTTTTTGTTATTATTATTATTATTATTATTATTATTATTATTATTATTATTATGTCACAGAGGTAGCACACTCAATTGATCTCACTATAGTATATGTGAACAAAAATATGCAATCTGGTTTGCGAATAACAGACGGTTCATTGATGAAAGTCGTGTGCCGACCAAACCCCGCCCGCGATCTGAGTTGTGCTCTTTGATTGGCCAGAACCCAAACCCCACGGATCGTACGTCTGCATCCTTGGATGCTCCCAGATCGAATAACGATCTGCATCCCTTTCGACAGCACATGCAGTTCCGGTTGTAATTTTATTTTTATGCACAAAATGCACGTTAAACTCAAAAAAATCTTAAATATAGCTAACGACACCTGAAATGCGCTAGAAAACCAAACCCGTGGTATAATGGTGATCACGTACCATGGAAATTTTTATGAGGCCAAACGATGAAGTCACCGGCCACAAGAGTTTGAATTGACACGTCTCCTTTTGGAAACCATGGTCCTTCATGTGAGATGCTCCGGTTTGGAAGGAGCGATCATCAAAACTTGTGCCAAACTTCACCATTTTTTCCATGGGGTCGTGAAAGCACGCCACGGGCACACATCGATTTTGATGATGTCTGGACTCCATCTGAATTTCCTGTAATTAAAATACCAACTAGGCCTACGCCAGTGGCCGCACCTCGCGGACGAAATGTTTGAAACTTCTCCCCGCTTCTCGAACAAACGGATGAACTCGCAAAATGACGCATAAATGCTTTGTACACCTTCTTTGCTAAGGGTGGCCATAGTGGGGGTATCATAGCCGATATCATGCACTCAGGAATAGAAAAAATACTAGCAAGATGCCCGTGCATTGCATGGAACATCAAGATGCATTTGTGTGAGTAGTTTATCTTGTGGGAGATAAGGATGAACGAGGGAAGGCCTTGTTTGCAAATGTGGAGAGGGGTGTGAGTATCTTTTTGCATAATTGCCATAGTTTCCTTCCTATCCATCAGATATAAATCAGACGGCCTATATTGTAGGATGGCATGCACACCATCATCACCAACTCTGTTTTTTATAATAGTGGAGATGATGATGTGGCAAAGAATTAAATAAGGGAGAGTGGGTTAATAAATGCTATACTACTTTGTGTCATGCATGGCCATAAATACGGTCATCTATGATACTACTCTATGATACTATGCACTATGAAGGTACGTACGTAGTATCATACACTAGTATCATATGCATGACACTATAGTGTATGATACTCCCCACTATAAGGTTGGCCATAGTGGTGGTATCATAGCCGATATCATGCACTCGGAAATAGCAAGTATGCTGATGTGGCAAAGAATTAAAGAAGATAGAGAGGGTTAGAGTAACATATAGGTAGATACCGTATCATGTCAAATGCGAAGCTAATTTGTGTCATGCATGGCAATAAATATGATCATCTATGATACTACTCTATTATACTATGCACTATAATTAAAGGGAAACACTTAATATCATACCATCTGATACAAATCAATCCTCAGACCACTCGTGCTCCGTTGATGCTTGTTTAATCCCACGGCTGAGAGCCTCACCCCGCTGCTAACCACCCAATTTTCTTGGAGCCACGTTACCATAACTGCCCCCTAATCCCTCGCCCCCGTCCATCTCTCTCTGTATCCCCTGTTCATCTGCCTTTCCCCGTCGGACCTCACCTCCATTCTCGCGATCCACCGGGACTCTGTTCCTATGTCCTCTCCGACAACGCGGCCAGAACTACATCTCCGAGCGGATCATCCTCCACAGCGCCCAGATCTGAACCCCCTATGCGCCCCCTGCGCGACCTCTTTGATGTGCCAGCACAACATCAGGTGGCCATGCATGCCATCTGCACCATGTTATTTGCCTCACTAGGTTGCCGAGAGGATCAACCAGGTCATCTTGGAGGCACCAGGTGTGTACGACTCTACCACCCATGACTTGCATCTTCAACTTAATTGAGCCTTCGATGTCTTTGCTGTATCAAAGTACAAATACTACAAGCACCAGGTTCTGTAATGTTGAAGTACAAATCGACATGTTTGAATTGTAGTGTACTTTTATTCAAATGGACCTGTGATGATTTTGTGTCTGTCCACAACTTTAGTTCATGTAAGCTCACATAACTCCAATTAGGTTGATGATATTGATATGTAGATTACAAATTGCAGCACCCAAATCTTGAAAATAGATGTGCTATTTTTTCCATAACAGGATGCTTCCAGTATGTCACATCTACGTTGTGGTAGCAACAGATTTTGGCTTCAGGCTTCATGCTTCATAGGTCTTATATATGTGCCCGTAGCTTCCTTCCCCATGTATGTTCTAATTCATGTCAGCCTTTTTTTGTTCTATTGAGGAGGTGGCCGGGAGCCGTGCCAACGCTGTAGAGGAGGTTGATGTTGCCGGTGGTTGGCTCCGGCTTCCCTTCTTCGCCAGCACAAAAGGATGATCATCAGTCAATACGACATGCTGCATACATGTTGTACTTTTGCATCCTCGGTTTGTATATATTCTGTGAGGAGCCATATAATTTAGTGTATTCAGTTTTGCTTCGTTTCCATGCTTCATACTGCACCCTCATGCTTCCTAGACTTCAAATATATTATGGATAGAATGGCTACCTTCATGATTTGAGTCTGAATGACCATGTAGATATCTTTTCTTATTCCCACTTTTTCAAATCTATGCTTCTACTATGTAGATTATGTTGGATTTGCACTATATGATGCATCCAAAATTTCATGCTTCATACGTTTAATTAGTTTGCTTCATAAGTATCATAGTTGTATTTCTTCAACAATTTGCTTCATATGTCTAACACTTGTGCTTCTACAATGTTTCAGGTTGCTTCATTTCCGTGCTTCCTATTTGTAGTCAAATCCAACAACTCATGCTTCCTGAAGTTCCTCAAGGTTGACGGGAGTGAGAGAAAATGTTTTGCAGATCATGAGCATGTCGTGGTTGTGGATGGTGGAACGACATGTGGAATGAGATCGACAATCTCAGTGGCTAGTGTTCTTGTCATCGGCTTGGAAGCAAACTAGCAAGATGCTCCCTCGGCTACCATGGGTTAAGAGTGTCGCCCCTCCCTGGTGCCATCCTCGCTACTCCCCACCCACTCTCATGCCTCAACAACAACATCACCTGATGACTTCTGGGTGAAATAATGGATTGCGTCAAGGCTAGGTCGGACATGGTGGATGAAGCAGAGAAAAGGGAGACGGGGATGGAACCACAACTGCTATGAAATTGCTAGTAAACGAAAAAATTACAAGCATGACATATGAAATTATATGCAAAAATAAAGGAAGCACATCACCTGACAATGTTTGGAGAAAAATTGCGATGGATTAGAAATCATAGTTTGTAATTTGTATTGTTGGAAGCATCAATTCCATCCGATTGAAATAAATACGAAATAAAAATGAAGCATTGTTTGTGGTGCCTAGAAATAAGTTTTCTCCCAAGGGAAGCAAATGTTGCCTCGCACATCGAAAAATAATTCTTACATTGAGGCAAATATCAGTTGTATTGGAAGCAAATTTTCTAAGCAACGGAAACATTTTTTGGCACATTGGAAACATAACAAAATTATTACTATGTTGGATTTTTTTTGTTGGACAGAAGCACTAGCACTGGGAGCAAATTTTAGTAGCACCAGAAACAATTTTTTGTTCGGTGGAAGTTCCCGAAAAATAAGATGGTATAAAAAAGAGTTTAAATTATAAGCGTGATTGTAGGAAGCTATTATGTGTAAGAAGCAACGATTTATATGGAAGCAAGATACTAGAGGGACCTACGTTGAAAGGAGTACTAATCAACTTGCTAAAATTCAATGGCGGAATCACAGCTAATCAGCATTAATTAGTTTCAGTTTTGGGAACACTCAACAGAAGGAGGCTGCTTATCCAACGGGTGGATGGGATCCAATCCAAGGGTTGTCTACTAGTCTGATAGAATGCTAGGCATCAGTAGTCTGATGCCTAGACTTTCCAGGTAGTATCATACATATGCATGATACTAGTATATGATACTCTCCACTATGAGTAGCCTAAGTATAGCCTACCTAGAACACCCACATGTAGTTGTAGTAGGGTTTTTGACTTTATATGCACTAAAATGCAAGGTAAGTGCAAAGAATGACTTAATCATCGCAGACGAGACCTGAAATGGGCCAGAAAATCAAACCAAGGGTATATCCGTGATTGTTTCCCATGATTTTTTTTCGAGGCGGAACGATGTAGTAATGATGATTTGGAGTCCGAAGTGACGCATCTCCTTTTGAAAACTATGATCCTTCTTGTGAGATGCTCTGGTATGAAAGGTGCGAGCACCAAAACTTGTGCCAAACTTTACCAATTTTTTTCCATGCAATCGTGAGAGCACGCCACAGCGACACAAAGATTTTCGTTATTTTCTGGACACTATATGCATTTCCTGAAATTGAAATACCAACAAGGCCTACG
The DNA here is from genome assembly GCF_018294505.1 of Triticum aestivum. Taxonomy (NCBI): domain Eukaryota; kingdom Viridiplantae; phylum Streptophyta; class Magnoliopsida; order Poales; family Poaceae; genus Triticum; species Triticum aestivum. Next base: position 373,220,692 of record NC_057805.1, read on the forward strand.
CATCTGGCCGCACTCTGCGGCCGAACTGTTTGAAGTTTTTTCCCGTTTCTTGGACAATGAATGAAAACTCGCAAAGCGATATATATATATATATATACACACACACACACACACACACACACACAAACGAGATATCTTTTTTTGCATATTCAAAATTTGAGATTGCTAGCCAGGCCTGCCTCCTGGTAAAATGTACCAGATAATCGAACCATAGGGTACAATCATGATTTCTTACTGTGGAAAAAAATTGGAGGCGAAATGATGAACTCATGTTTTCATTCAAACAAAAATATGTTGTTAGTTAATGTAAATATTTTCAAATAGCACACGGTTCACTCACGAAAGCCGCGTGTCCACCAAACCGTGGCCAATGCCCCCCTACCATGTGAGCAATCTGAGTCGTGCGTTCTGATTGGCCAGAACCCAAACCCCACGGATCGTACGTCTGCACCGTTGGATTCTCCTTGATCGAACGACGACTTTCACATCAGATGCATTTCCGGTTGTGATTTTATTTGGATCCACAAATTGCATGTTAAATTCAAAAAATGTCTTAAATATAGCAAACGGTACCTGAAATGCGTTAGAAAATCAAACCCGTGGTATAATGGAGATTGCGTACCGTGGAAATTTTTATGAGGCCAAATGATGAAGACACTGACCACTGGAGTTTGAATTGACACGTCTCCTTTTGGAAACCATGGTCCTTCATATGTGATGCTCCGGTTTGGAAGGAGAGATCATCAAAACTTGTGCCAAACTTTACCAATTTTTCCCCAGGGTCGTGAGAGCACGCCACGGGCACACACCGATTTTGATGATGTCTGGACTCCATCTGAATTCCCAGTAATTAAAATACCAACTAGGCCTACGCCGGTGGCCGCACCTCGCGGCCGAAATGTTTGAAACTTCTCGCCGTTTCTCAGACAATGGATCAAAACTCGCAAAGCGACACACAAATGATTTGTACACCTTCTTTGCTAACTAACTGTCGGATCAGGGGTTCCGGCAAAACCATTGAGGTTCGAACTCTGGGGTGTGCACGAAGATCTCTCTCCCCCTAGCTCACGCTCTCGCCACGATCTCAAAGCTTAGCTCGCCGAACCCGAAGAACAAGGGACACAAGAATTTATACTGGTTCGGGCCACCGATGTGGTGTAATACCCTACTCCAGTGTGGTGTGGTAGATTGCCTTGTAGGCTGGGATGAACAAGTACAAAGGAAGAACTACCTCCTAAGGAGAGGCGTTCTTGAGCTCGGTGAGCTTGTGCGGTTAAGGATGATTCGAATGATCCGTACCCTTGCTAGGGTGGTGTCTAGTCCTATTTATAGAGGCCTGGCTCCTCTTCCCAAATATCAGGCGGGAAGGAATCCCACAACGGCCAATTTGAAGGGGGACAGCTAGAAAAAGCTATCCTGACAAAAGGCGGTCTTTGCCTGCCAAAGGCTCTGGTGGTGACGCCATCGTGGGCTCCGCGATGACCTCTGTCCTGCCGTCCTGTTGGTCTTGGTCTCGTTGCACCGATATGGAAACCTTTGCCTGATGCCTCAGGACTCCTCGCCTATGCCTGCTCCTTTAGCACCGAAGAGGAAACCCGTACTCTGCGCCCGCTGGCGCCCGCCTGGCCTTGGTCGTCATGGCTCACGTCACGGGAACCTCACGAGGTGCCCCTCGCCATGATCTCTCCGCTCCTCCCGAGCCAGCCTAGTGAGGCTGCCCCTGAGGAGGTCTTGTGTCGCCCGCCTCGCGAGGCTTGGCCCCTCGCGAGGGTCTTGAGTGTTCGGTGGTGAAGATGGGCCATACCAGGCCGCTAGTGGAGCCACGCCGTGGGCCGCAGGCAGGCAAGTCCGGCGACCCCCGTTCCCAGAACGCCGACAGTAGCCCCCGGGCCCAAGGCGCTCTCGGACTTGGCTTCGAGGCGAAGCCAAGGGGCAAGTGCGAAGCGTCGCGGGCCCCAACCGCCTGCGGCCTTGATTGACGCGTGGCGACTGACTGTACATGGGCGTCTCCGCATCCCCACGCTGCCTCGGTAACTGCCCGACTTGAAGCGTCCCTAGTACATGCAGAAAAGCCATCATTACCTGTGATCGTGGAGGCCGGCGGCTGGCCTCCTCCTGCTATAAATGGGGAGGGGGGCGGAGCCCCCGTCGCCCATCTCTTCCTCCGTCCCGCTTGCTTCTTCTTCCTTGCTCCTCGTTCCACTGCTAGCAGTGACACCCATGGCGTCGATACGGAGATTCTCGGCCACCGCAAAGGGAAAAGCCCCCCGCGAAGAGCCGGGGCCACTCCCACCGAAGAAGAGGCTGGCCCGCTGCCGCGACGTCGTTGTGAGGCCGGAGGTGACGAGGCCTTGGCATGAGCGGCCTCTTCCCGGATATCCGCTGCCTTTGTACGCCCAGGCAGAGGGCTTCCGAGGAGGAGGCGGCAATCAATGCTGACCGCGTCGCCGCCGTGGTGGCCGCGCCGTGGTGGCGCGTGCCACCGCCCCTGGAACCCACGCCGAGGGCTCCTCGCGCGAACTGGTGGTGTGGGCGGCGATGCCACTGCGCTCTTGGATTCACTTTCAGCAGTTCTTCTCCGCCGAGATGCCACCGAGGGGTCCCCTTGAGCTATGGCTGCAGCACGCTGAGTGTGATACCTCGGCGACGGGGGCGGAGGTCGAGGTCGTCTCCTCGGGCAATATCTTCATGACCCGCGGATGGGGTGAGGTCGCCCGGGTTTGCCGTGCCCGTGCGGAGGGCGCCCTCGCCATCCACTTCGAATACGATGGCGCTTCCACGATGTTCTTCAAGGTCTTCGACGAGGAAGGCCGCCGCCTGGAGTGCTGCCCCGGAGGGGGTCGTCGGGACGGCACCGCGGCAGGAGCCGGGCCAGCCGCTGGCCTTGCCAGCGGTTCCTCCAGCAGCAGCGATGGCGCTTGGGAGTCCAGCGACTCTCCTGAGCTCTACGAGACTCCGGAGACGAGCGACGACAGCTACGTGCCCCCGAGCTCTCGCCGTGCCCGGAGCGCAGCAACGGCGTCCGCCCGCTACCATCGTTGATCTGGATGGGGTTAGCGTCGACCTCCCGTGGCCCACTGTTGATGATGGCATCGGCGGCGGCGACGCTTGTAGATAGGGCTCCTAGAAACCTTCTTTTTTGTTCCCTGCGAGGAATCGAGACGAACCCCATGGGGGCATGTAAAGGACCTTGAGTGCCTTTTGTTAATATTGTCCTTATTACGAAGATTTACGACTACCCGTCCTGCTTCAGCTCAGTCTCCCCTTTCCAATCTCGCGGTAGCTTGGCGCTCTACGCCAACAGGTCCCGGTCCCCAGGCAGGCTGCAGCCGTCGCTGGTATGCCAGGTCGCGATGCCGTGGTCAAGGCCAGGAGGTGAGCGGCCCAAGGTCCAGTAAGAGCTCCTGAGGCGCGATGTTCAAGAGGTCCCCTTTAGCGTGCAAGCAACTACCTGAAGGTAGGAAAGGAAGGCGGCGTCGCCGTAGCAAGGCTGCAAGAGATGGGAATCCTATGCTGCAGCGCTTGGCCGACCCGAGTGCGAAACTTATCTTAGCAGTCTAGAGTCGATTCCCAGTGCAGTGCCTGATTCGTGCGTCAATGGCCATAGTGTAGCCGGGTTAGGCCCGTGCGAGCTTCTCCCTCTTTTTCACGCTCTTCCATGTGCTCTACGTCCTCGGGTCCCGGCCCTCGAGCGAGCTCAGTTGCCGCTGGTATGCCAGGTCACGATGCCATGGTCAAGACCAGGGTGAGGGCTGGAGAGCCAGTAAGAGCTCCTGAGTCGCGATGCTCAGGAGCCCCCCTTTAACACGCGAGCAAATTGCATGGGAAAAGAGGGAGCCCGCGGTACCGCCCGCTGTCATCCTCAGGAGGTTCCTGCAGGTTAGTTGGAGAGGGAATACAACCCGTGATCACGTTGGTTACCCAGCTGTCGATTGTTCCACAGGAAGGCGGAGGCGCTGAGGATCTGACGAGGTGACGTGCGCGGAGCGGGCCACGAGCCAGAGCTCGATCTCTCAGGTTTATCAAGGTTGCAGGGATGGACCCGAGCACAAGCGCCGTGCCGATGTTTGGAGCTCTTGCTGCGGGGTAAACAGGTGATCGGTCAGCAACGCGGGATGCCGCAAGATGTAATCAAACAAGTGATAGTCGTAGGAAAACCATGCAGGGAGATATGCTAGCTTAGATAGATGCAAGAACGATACATGCCACTGGGACGGACCCGAGCGGCCTGGGGATGATGTAGCCCGAGGGGCGCCCCCATCAGAGTAAGCTAAAGATGCAAAAAGATACATGCCGCAGGGACAAGCCCGTGCGACCTGGGAATGATGCAGCCCGAGGGGTGCTCCCAGCTGAGTAAACCGGAAAATGTCACCTGGTTCTGTTGTCGAAGGAGTGTTGAGGTAGCCGAAGGTGTGCGCTGAAGAGGCCGCTCCACAGGAGCCACCTGTCGGTGTCAAAACCGGCGGATCTCAGGTAGGGGGTCCCGAACTGTGCGTCTAAGGTGGATGGTAACAGGAGGCGGGGGACACGATGTTTACCCAGGTTCCGGCCCTCTCGATGGAGGTAATACCCTACTTCCTGCTTGATTGATCTTGATGATATGAGTATTACAAGAGTTGATCTACCACGAGATCATAGAGGCTAAACCCTAGAAGCTAGCCTATGGTATGATTGTTGTTCTACGGACTAAACCCCCCGGTATATATAGACACCGGAGGGGGCTAGGGTTACACATAGTCGGTTACAAGGGAGGAGATCTACATATCTGTATTGCCAAGCTTGCCTTCCACGCCAAGGAGAGTCCCATCCGGACACGGGACGAAATCTTCAATCTTGTATCATCATAGTCCAACAGTTCGGCTAAAGGATATAGTCCGGTTGTCCGAGGACCCCCTAATCCAGGACTCCCTCAGTAGCCCCTGAACCAGGCTTCAATGACGATGAGTCCGGCGCGCAGATTGTCTTCGGCATTGCAAGGCGGGTTCCTCCTCCTAGTATTCCATAGAAGATTTTGAACACTAGGATAGTGTCCAGATCTGCAAAACAAATTCCACATACCACCGTAGAGAGAATAATATTCCCACAAATTTAATCTGCTGACAACTTTTCATAACGTGGCATCACACCACGGCCCGATCATTATTCGAACCGTTTCTCCCAGCCTGCCACTACACGTTTTGCGAGGCGGTTTTATTGGCACGTCTTGTCGAAGCAGAGATCGTGTCCCCCTTATCACGGGATTCTCATCAATACGGGTATGGGTAACGCAATCATGCCTGTTGGTATGACTCCTCGATTTTAGGCAAGTCCCAAACGGCCACGCGGAGGACGCTTGATATTCACCCTCTTTATAAAGGGGCCAAGGCCTGTCCCTTTCTTCTCGCGCTCAATCGAATCCTTCCCCCACCTCGAGTTCCAACACCCAAGGCTTAGGGTGCGCGCTTCGGACCTTCAATCATGTCCGGATCAAACCTTCAAGGTCGGTGGATGCCCTCCTCCGTCACAGAGGAGGACATCAAGAAGCTAAGAGAGGCCAAGTATCTGACCGCCGAAATTTCGCAAAGGGTGCCTGCTCGAGGGCAGGTCATCCCCACTCCCGAGCCTAACGAGAGTGTCGTATTTGTCTCCCACTTCCTCCGAGGGCTAGGCTTTAGTCCAGATCCCTTTGTTAGAGGGCTCATGTTCTATTACGGGCTCGATTTCCATGATCTGGCTCCGGATTCCATCCTTCACATCTCGTCATTCATCGTCGTGTGTGAGGCCTTCCTCCACGTCACCCCACACTTCGGCTTGTGGCTCAAGACCTTTAATGTGAAGCCGAAGATGATTAATGGGCGACACGCAGAATGCAGAGGTTCCATAATAAGCAAAGGCGCCGATGCTCCATGGCCAAAGGGTTCCTTCCCGGAGGTGTCCAGCTTATGGCAACGGGAGTGGTTTTACATCCCAGCTCCCCGTGGTACTAAGTGGGTAGCCGCCCCTGCCTTCCGCTCGGGCCCCCCGCCACAACTGGCATCATGGGTCAACAAGGGGCTGGACTGGGCGCCAGTAAATGATGTGCCGACATTGCAGGTCGCATCCGAGATCTCCTCGAGAGAGATGTCGGCCTTGTCAATGTAATGCAAGTCATGCTAGTTCGTCGAGCCCTGCCTTGCAAACGTCGACCTCTCTGTATGTGGGAGTTCAACCCGGAAGGACCGCGAAATATTCAGCACTTCTTCGGCATGACGCACGAAGAGATGTACGGATTGTTCTTCGGATCACAAATAAAGTGTCCGGACACCACCGAGGATGCGGGTCTGAGCTGCAATCGTCCAGATACCCAAGTAAGTAATTCTTCGGCCGAACATGCTGTCTTTTTATTTATCACAACATCATTCTGAAAAGTCGCTCTTTGACCAGGAGTGGGTAAAAAAGGCGAAGATAATAAGGTGTTCGCCCCCCCCTTCCCGAAGGCTCAACAAATCCAGTACTGGCCAGAATGCTTGAGCTCGCGCCTTATCAAGCGCCATCGGGGGAAGATAAAGGGGGAATAAAGCAGCCGAAAGCGGGCCGCACTCATTATTCATCCAGACCGGGGGAATTAGTGCCTCCGCGAAGGAGGATAACCGGGGAGAAGAATCTAAAATCCCCTGTCCCCAAGGAAGGAAGAGGACCGCCTCTGAAGGCTTGGAAACAATGGTTTCCAGACGAGGGAAGAAATCTTCGTCAGGGGGTCCTACCCCGGAGGGTATCCTTACCGCACAGTGCCCGCATGGGGATCAGCCCTCCACCGAACTGTAAGTAAATAAAAGTACTTTATAGCAAATATAGCCTGCTTCATTTCTGAGAACAATAACCGAGACGTATGTCTTGTAGTTCGGATCGTAGCCCTTCTCGACAGAGTTCGTCTTCGGAGGATCTTCTTCCGGAGATGATGGAGAGCGAAACGCCTCCCCGTGCCTCCCTGCGTCGTGAAGCGGACGACCCTGAGGTGTCATCACGGAGGATTTCTCCTGATTCGCCAAGGCCAGAGGGTAACCCTTCGGCCACCCGAAGTCCGGAGTATTCGGCTCCTAAGGGGAGTAACAGAAAGAGTCCGGGACTATCCGGTGCGCGACCAGACGCACTGATGAATCTTCTGGAGCAAGTGGCTCTCTCAGAAGTGCATCGTACACTAATGGGTACGGTGGTTGAGAGGATTTCATCCGCCGAAAGCGGATTGCATGAAGCTTTTATGAGCCTGCTGAGAGGCTTTGAGGTACGCAAAGTAATATACATTTTTTGACGGTACCGCACATGCTAGGTATGCCTTATGCAGATAGTAGCCCATGAGACTCTGGTTGCTGTCGAAAGGGACGGCAAATAGAGGATCATAGTCCCAGGTAATAACCGTGCTGCTCTCATGTGCAGACGGCTGAGGGTCCGGTGGCTAGCCGGACCGGTGAGGTTGCCAAACTGAAGAGGCAACTTGATGCGGCAGATGCCGACATCGTGCTTGTAAACAAGCGGCTTGACGAGGCACAGGGTATGTATTCTCTCCGGTGGTCAACACATATTAAGAGGAGCATGATGCTAGTATCTTTAATATGCTGTGACTACAGATGGAGCTGCCGCCATGGAGGCCCTTCGGTCGGAACTTGCCCTAGCCAAGGAACAAGCCAGGAAGAGTGATGCGGCCGCCCAAAAGGCGGTCGAAGAGCTGAGAGCCGAGCAGGCTGCGCATTGCCAGAGCAAAGAGAAAATAGCCAAGATGGCTGTTGAGTTGAAAGATGCCGCCGACCGTTATGAGCTTCTTGAAAAGGAAAGCCAAACGAAGACGGCGGACCTGGAGAAAGTCATGGTAGCCGCCAAGGAAGCCCGCTCTAAAATCAGAGCGGCGAAGGAGGAGCTACGTCAAGCCGGAGATATCGCGGCTGGGAAGCCCTTTTTGTTGCGGACAAAGTTCGGAGATCCTAAATATGCCCTTCTTGATCAATTATGGAGTTCTGCAGACGCATACTTGGATTTGGCAGCGAGTGCTGCTGACGCGACCGAGTTTTTCAAAGATCAAAAAGACCATGAAGTGGAAAAGCTGTTCTGGTCGTAGTTCAATGTTGCAGTGCGTCTGCTGCTGTTAAACGAGCGAATGGTCGAGTGGGCCGAGCTCCATAGGTTGTTCGGGCTTGCCATGAGGTCTATTGTGGATCATCTTTGGCCGGAAGGACCAAGGCCGAATAGTTATTTTGGCTTAGTGCAATGATTCCTTGGTGTTGTGCCGCATATCGACGCTATGAAGAGGTCGGCGTGCATAGAGGGTGCGCGGATGGCTCTTGCCCGTGTCAAGACATACTGGGCAGAGATGGAGGCCACCGCTATTGCAACCCAGAGTTTGGCCGTAGGCCGGGTATCGGCCGAGCACTATTTTGAAGAAGTCCTAGAAGGCGCTCGTTTAATAGAGGCTCAGTGCTCGAAGAATATCATGTTCTAGTGACATGTATCCCAATTGTAAGAACAATGTTATTTGAATTATAAAGGCTTTGTTTATACTTTTGCCTGAAAGTATTATTATGCCTCCTGTGCGGTCGTTTATGTGTATATATATATATATCCTGAAAGTTTGTAGTCGTTGGCTTCAGCCCCCACGCATATAATGCGGGGGTGTTCGTGAAAGCGCGTGTTCACACTTGATCCAACGTCTTGGTCCATTAAGGAGGTGGTAGCGCGGCGAACGAGGCAATCAGACTATATTGCTTTAACACTTTCACTTAACCATAGGAGTTTGACAGTGGCGCTACTATATAGCCCCTGGTATTTCCGCGTCTATCCGAATACGGTGCGCGTACGTACATGACTGGGAAAACCGGCCCTTCGTTAATGCGGAGGAATCCCGAAGATTCCACTAAGTCATCGAGTGGTTGACCAGTCTCGCGCTTTATCATGACAGTCAGTTTTCGGCTTTCTCTACTGAGGTGCTCATCTAGATGAACCAGGGCACAATCGCAGTAGTTCTCCCGGTGCCACCTTAGCCGATAGAGCGGAACGTAAGGTAGCAAAACGCGGGAGCCAGGCAAACCCAACATTTGACCAAAGACATGATTCGAAGCTGATGCATATAAGGCCAAACTCGCGACGCCGAACACTCCCTAAGGTATTCGGTCTTTACAACATATATCGGGCTGGGTAACGCCCTTGATAATGAACCCTGAGTGTCCAGGTACGTGCATCATTCTGACGTGGCGAAATGCCAATAACGCCAGCATCCTTCTCGGTTATGCTGAGTATCCGGAGGATGTAAAGCAAAAAGAGGCAGTAAAAAAGGTTTACACAGGGTCTTAATCTAAAAAGAAACCTTTGAGCGGGGCCCTGCTGCACGTCTGCGCCTGTGTCTCCGTTGTGCCGTATCCTGGAAGGGTGTAGCACAATCATCATCTGTAAAAGAGAAGAACTTAGGTGAAAGTTGTCGTGCGAAAAATTGGTTATTCTCAATAAACCATTAAAATTCAAGATAAGTAAGGTCGAGCCGAACTGTAGTCCTTTCTACATGCGGGAAGCCCCTGGTACCACCTACGGGTGTATATCCATCGTACCGATCTCAGGTTTATCTAAGCTGTTACAGCTAGTGGTGCGCCGGACTCGTCTAGCCGTGTCCGTGGTCTTGACGAACGATCATTTATTCTGGTTGGAGAGGCCGTTTAGTGTTCGGCTGTTAAAGCCGCCACACATTCTTCCGCACGTAAGGAACGCTCGATATTTCCGCTAACTGTGATGATGCCACGTGGACCGGGCATCTTAAGCTTAAGAGAAGCATAATGCGGTACCACATTGAAACGAGTGAAAGCTATTCTTCCGAGTAGTGCTTGATAGCCGCTTCGGAATGGAGCAATGTCGAAGGTTAGCTTTTCACTTCGGAAGTTGTCGGGAGAACCGAATACAACCTCTAGTACTTGAGAGCCCGTACAGCGGGGCCTCTGGGCCTGGTATTACCCCTTTAAAGGTAGTATTACTTTGGCTGATTCTTGTCGGGTCTATCCCCATTTTGCGGACTGTGTCCTGATATATTAGATTAAGACTACTGCCGCCGTCCATGAGGACTTGGGTGAAGTGGTATCCGTCAATAATTGGGTCTAGCACCAAGGCAGCCAATCCTCTGTGTTGGATACCTGTCAGGTCATCCCTGCGATCGAAAGTGATCGGGCAGGCCGACCAATGGTTGAATTTAGGGGTGACGGGCTCTATGGCGCATATGTCTTGGAGTGCATGTTTGCTCCTTCTTTTTGTTATGTGAATCATGTTCACTGTTTTGACCTCTGGTGGGAATTTTTTCTGTCCCCCAGTGTTTTGCTGGCGAGGTTCATCCTCCTCTTCACTTGGTGTCTCCCTCCCCTTGTGTTCGGCGTTTAGCTTGCCGGCCTGCTTGAAGACCCAGCATTCTCTGTGGGTGTGATTTGCAGGTTTATCGGAGGTGCCGTGAATCGGACATAATTTGTCTAGAATCTTGTTGAGGCTAGACGGTCCATCTCTGTTGCCTTTGAAAGGCTTTTTCCGCTGACCGGGTCGAGAGCCCCCAAATCCGGCGTTTACCGCCGTGTTGTCTGGGCTGTCTTCATTATTTCGACGCTTATATTTACTGCGTCGTGGTTTTCCATTGCCATCCCTGACTTCAGATGTGCCTGGTCGCTGGTGCTACTACGGGACAGCCAGCTATCTTCGCCCGCGCAACAGCGGGTCATAAGGCTTGTTAGGGCTGCCATTGTCCTTGGTTTTTCTTGGCCGAGGTGTCTGGCGAGCCATTCGTCTCGGACGCTGTGTTTGAAAGCTGCTAAGGCTTCGGCGTCCGGGCAGTCGACGATTTGGTTCTTCTTAGTGAGAAATCTGTTCCAAAGCTTTCGGGATGACTCTCCGGGCTGTTGAATTATATGACTTAAATCGTTTGCATCCGGAGGTCAGACATAGGTCCCTTGAAAGTTGGCCCTAAAAGCATCCTCAAGCTCCTCCCAACTTCCAATTGAATTTTCGGGGAGGCTCTTCAACCAGTGCCGAGCTGGTCCTTTCAGCTTGAGGGGCAAGTATTTGATGGCGTGGAGATCGTCTCTGCGAGCCATATGGATGTAGAGGATGAAGTCCTCAATCCAGACCCCAGGGTCCGGCGTTCCGTCGTATGCCTCTATGTTCACGGGTTTGAATCCCTCTGGAAATTTGTGATCCAGCACCTCATCGGTGAAACATAGGGGGTGCACGGCACCCCTGTATTTGGATGTGTCGTGGCGTTCTGACGGTTGTAGTGTTCAGTTTTGATTATGCGCTGGAGCGCGCTTCCTAGATCCGTAGATGGATCTGGTCACGCCGGCCTTTTGATGCAAGTCCTCGCGTGGATCATGTGCTGACTTATGTGCGGCCTCGTTAGCCGCCCTATCGCGGCCACGAGGTGGTCGATCCGACGGGTCAGCCATTTTATTTTTCGGCTGTGTGGGCTCTAAGGCCTCATCATCGAATTCAGGCAACAGCTTGCGCTTTCGATAGCTCTTTGTGTGGCAACTACCACCATACTTTTCTTCAGTGTCGAGCACTTTGTTCCATCTACTGTTGAGTGTATTCTGCGCGGCCTTAAGCCTTTGCTTCTGCTTCTTCAGACTCCTCGCGGTGGCGATAAGCCTTCTACGGAGGTTCTCTTGTTCCAAGTGCCCTTCCGGGATGATGTGTGCGTCGTCGTCCGGACTGTTTTCCTCTCCGAAGAGAGGTTGATGAGCTTTATCCTCGGCGTCGACGTGATCGGACAGCGGCTCCGTACTATGTTCATTGTTCACTGGTTCATCCTGCTCTATCGCTGGGTCAATGTGGTCGTCGCTTCCTCTGGAGTCGACCGGGGTGTTATTTTTTCTTGCGCTGTTATCGCTATTTTTGCCGAGGCGGGATTTGGAGCGGCGCCTACGCCATCGCTTTGGTTGCTTCTCGAGGGAGCTATCCTTCGCTGCATCCTTCCGTTCCTCATCATTGTTTTCTTTGGGTGTATCCACCATATATACATCGTGTGATGAAGTGGCTGTCCAGTGCCCTGTGGGCGGTGGTTCCTGTTCGTCTCCTGCATCGTCGTCCATACCGTCGATGTCTTTGGAGCCTTCGAGCATGTCGGTTAGATCATCGACAGTGGCTACTAAGTGGGTGGTGGGTGGGGAGCAAATTTATTCATCGTCCGCATCCCATTCTAGCCGGACATAGTTCGGACAAGGGTCTCCTGACAGGGAGAGAGACCTCAACGAGTTTCGCACGTCGCCAAAGGGCGAGTGCTGAAAGATATCCACGGAGGTAAACTCCATGATCGGTGCCCAATCGGATTCGATAGGCACGGACGCAGGCGGTTCGGGGCCTGTGGCCGGGGATAAATCCGAGGATCCGGCGACACAAGTCTCATATGAGGTGAAGTTAGTATTCGGCCCTATCGCCACTGAGTGTGTGGCCTCCGAGGCGGGGTCCATCCACCCGTCCTCGGACGGCGTAATCGACTCCGGAGCTAGGGCCAGAGTAGGCATAGGTGTGCTCTCCCGAACACCGTCCGGCGGCAGAGCTAAGTCGTGCTCGTCGTGACTGTGCGGCGCACCTGACATGGACTCGAATCCGTCAAAGATCAAATCTCCGCGGATGTCGGCAGTATAGTTCAAGTTTCCAAACCTGACCTGATGGCCAGGGGCGTAGCTCTCGATCTGCTCCAGATGGCCAAGCGAGTTGGCCCGCAGTACGAAGCCGCCGAATACGAAGATCTGTCCGGGGAGGAAAACCTCACCCTAGATTGCATCGTTGCTCATGATCAAAGGGGCCATCTAGCCTTATGGTGACGGCATAGTGGAACTCTCAATGAAAGCACTAATGTCGATGTCAAAACCGGTGGATCTCGGGTAGGGGGGTCCCGAACTGTGCGTCTAAGGCGGATGGTAACAGGAGGCGGGGACACGATGTTTACCCAGGTTCCGTCCCTCTCGATGGAGGTAATACCCTACTTCCTGCTTGATTGATCTTGATGATATGAGTATTACAAGAGTTGATCTACCACGAGATCGTAGAGGCTAAACCCTAGAAGCTAGCCTATGGTATGATTGTTGTTCTACGGACTAAACCCCCCGGTTTATATAGACACCGGAGGGGGCTAGGGTTACACAGAGTCGGTTACAAGGGAGGAGATCTACATATCCGTATTGCGAAGCTTGCCTTCCACGCCAAGGAGAGTCCCATCCGGACACGGGACGAAGTCTTCAATCTTGCATCTTCATATTCCAACAGTCTGGCTGTCCGAGGACCCCCTAATCCAGGACTCCCTCACCACAAGGGCCCTGAGCCTCAGGAGGCTCTGGGGGCTCAGGTGGTTCCTTGAGGACCGTCGCCATCTCCGCCCGGACTGCGTGATGCCTGGCCTCCTGAGCCGCCAGGATGCTCCGTAGATGACGCTGGTAGGTGACAGCTACGTTCGGCAGGCCAAACGGCATGCGAACATAGCTATGAGGTGGCCCCTCACACCGGCCAACACACGAAGTCCAGAAGCGCTCCTGCGATGCGACCCTCTTGAGCCCTGGAATGTAAATGCAAACACACAGCCCGCCGTCCTCGCCAGGATGGGGAGCTGCGCCGGGTGGTGGGCGGCGGTCGCCGTGTATGTTCCTTGCCTCCTGAAGCTCCTGGACTGCCTGGGTGATGAACTCCTGAGCACTAGGCGCTCCTCGCCTTGTTCCCTCTTGAGGGAAACATGCAGCGAAGCACGCCTCCACGTGGTGCCCGAGCGCCTCCCTCATGACATTGGCTAGGTCTGAGGCCCTCCAGAAGAGAGCCCCCGAGCCCATCTTGAGGAGGGCGCCGGGCACACCTTCCTATGCGAGGGAGGGAGGCGCCCCGGCTGCGGGCGCAGATCCTGAGGTGGTGCCACTGGAGACACCGCTTCCCTAAGGCGCTGGATGGATTAGCTGCTTCTCCTTCTTCGGGATGGCCTCAGGAGGGTACACTATGCCTTAATTGTCGGGGTCTTTGACTGTTGTAGCTTGGAAGGCGCGCTCCAGGGATCACACCGCATCTCTTTCTTCACAGGGGACCGTGATGACTCCGCCGCTTCTTGGCATCTTGAGGACGTTGTAACCGTGGTGGGTCACTGCCATGAACTTGGCCAATGCTGGATACCCGAGGATGGTGTTGTATGGCAGACGGATGTGGGCGACGTTGAAGTCAATGAGCTCGGTGCGGTAGTTGTCGCGCTGGCCAAAGGTGATAGGGAGGCGGACCTGCCCTATCGGGGTGGTGGAGCCGTCGGTCACTCCTGAAAAAGGCTTGGTAGGCTGTAGCTGATCGTATGGCACTTGGAGGCTATCGAACGTCTCGACGGACAGGACATTGAGCCATGCGCCACCGTCGATGAGGGTCTTGGTGACATGGACGTTGCTGATGACGGGTGAGCAAAGCATCGGGAGGGCGCCGGCGGTAGGCACACACTTGAGCTGGTCCGACGAGCTGAAGGTGATGGCACACTTGGACCACCTGAGCGGGCGCGTGGCCTCGAGCCTAGGAAGGGCCGCGTTCACCTCGCGAGCAAACTGCTTGAAGATGCGCTGGGAAGCTAGGGCCTGAGCACCGCCCAAGATGCAAGAGATAGCGCACGGCTCCTGGAAGCCCCCAGCCCCCTCGTCCTGATGGTGGTCGTCGTTCCTTCTTGGCGGTTGCGGTAGCGGAGGGAGGCCAGGATTGCCCTGAGGACGGTCCTCACGAGGCTGGTCCCTCCAGGCGCCCTCACGAGGCTGGTCCTGCCAGTGGTCCTCGCAAGGCCGGTCACGCCACTCCTGATGGGGGTTGCAGTTGTCCCAGCGTCCTCCACTTTGTCCTTCTCCTCGGCCATAGCCCCGGTCATTGCGCTCGAGGCGTCGACCGAAGCATCCATCTCGAATGGCCCTGAGTTCTTGGTAGTCATTGGTGTTGTGGCTGTGTACGTTGTGGAAGGCGCAGAACGGACAGCTGCTTTTGGACGACTCAGGGTGGTCCCGGCCGCGCTTCGTAACTAGCTCCGCCGCGAGCACGGCTACCCCTTGCGCTTCACGTCCTTTGTCGGGTGGTAGGTGCGACATATGCCAACGGGTGGCTTATCATTGTGGGAGTAAGTAAGACGTCGCCGGTGCCTGGAAACGGGATGAGGCGAAGACATGCACGCCGGCGAATCATACCCAGGTTCGGGGCTCTCCGTGGAGATAACACCCCTAGTCCTGCTCTGTGGGGTCTCCGCATGATCACTAGATCAATACAAGTAGCTAAAAGTGCTCCTTGAGCTGTCGGGCTAGAGGAAGAAGAAGGGCAAGGCTAGCTCTCCTCTTCTCTCTATGTGGTGTGTGCCACTCTATGAGACCAACCCTTTGCATGGGTGTCCCGGGGGGTTTATATAGGCCTACCCCCCGGGGTACAATGGTAATCCGGCTGGGCACCGGTCCCAGCCGTCAGTGTCTAAGCTCGCCGGCTCCTCCGCCGATCGATGGGGCCCACCAACTGGTGGGTCCCGCCCGCTGTCGGCCTCTTGGCCGGCACGCCGGCCCCACCGCTTGGGGGCTTTGTTGGCAGCTGGTTACTGTTGCCTCGCCTCTGATGACGAGGGCTTTGTCGAGGTAAGCGTGGCTACAGTGCCGCCGCCTTGCGAGCTATCACTGTAGCCTTACCTCGTCTTGTCTCCTTAATGGGGCGCATGCTTCGAGGGAGGGAGGTAGCCGGCTATTGGGAGCCGGCCACATCCCTGGCCGACTAGAGGAGGCCGGGCCATCTCCAGATGTCTCTCTGGCAAAGGGGCCCGCCGCCCACGGGTCGTACTGGCACCTGTCGTGGGTGACATCGAGGCCAACATGGCTATAGTGCCGCGCCGGACGGGGGATGGCTGGCC
Organism: Triticum aestivum; assembly: GCF_018294505.1. Taxonomy (NCBI): domain Eukaryota; kingdom Viridiplantae; phylum Streptophyta; class Magnoliopsida; order Poales; family Poaceae; genus Triticum; species Triticum aestivum. The sequence continues at coordinate 373,236,542 of NC_057805.1, forward strand.
CGTACGGCGCCCTGTGGCCATACCAGCTCCAGGATTCGGGGGTAGTGGGCTGTACTGCAGCTGCGCCCCATCCTATCACCATTATGTGGGTACAGTCTCGTGGGTGCAGTCTCGGCCGGCTTCTGGGAGCCGTCTTTCGTCAAGGCCGGCTTCCAGGAGTCGGCTTCCTTCATGGCCGGCCTCTAGGAGTCGGCTATCTCGTATCTTCCTTGGGGGAGGTTTCTGAGACTGGGTCGCCTTCTGGGAGTCGGCCCAGGCTATGGCCGGCCGGGGGAAGGCAGCCCTATGCTTTGTATGCTTGAAGGCTTAAATGGCCTGGTAATTTTTCGAAGAGCCAGGGGGAGTCGGTTAGGCTACCCGTGGCCATTTACTCCGACAGTAGTCCCCGAAGCTGGTTGGGCTTCGAGGCTGAGCGGAGGTCGAGAAGCTCGGTCAGCTTCTTATCTTGACGAGCCAGCAGCTAGGAGCCGGCTTCGGATGGGCGCGCCGTCTCGGCGAATTTTTTTTAATTCGGAAGGCGGGAGTCTGTCGGCGCGCGCGTCGGGCTGCGAGCCGGCCGCTCGCGGCCTGCGAACCACGTGGCGTCCCCTTGCTGAAGAGAGCGTGCCAACCCACACGCTCGACAAGACGTCGCTGCAGGCCGAGGGCCCACCACTCCCACGCCTAGGCCCAGGCGCGGATTCTTTGCGGCCCAAAGCCGTCTGCACGTCTTCCGGCGATGGTTTCCGCATGCCGTTAGGGCGCAATAATCGCGGGACGTGGGGGAATGGGCGCAGTTAATCCCACGTCCCCCCTCCCCCTACGACTCGCCTCCTCGGCTTCGCCGCACGAGGCTATAAGTAGGGGGAGGAGGGGAAGCGGCAGACGCTCGCATGCTCCTCCCCTCTCTGCCATCTTCTTCCTCCTGCTTTCCCTCATAGCAGCGCCTTGCCGCCGCGCCGTCCCACCATTCTTCACTCCGCCCCGCAGCTCTGCCGCCGCAGGGCCGTGCTCTCTCCGCCGCCGCACTCTTCCTCGCTAGCTTCTTGCCACCATGCAGTACGGCGGGGACTGGGACGGCTCCAACGTCCACACGGACCACATCGAGTTCCTCCGCAAGACGCGGCGGTTGCCCGACGTGGACCAGGTGCGGGTCCGTCTTGCGCCTGCGAGGGAGATCACACCGGAGCCGGAGGAAGGTGAGTGGGTAGTCTTTCGCTCGCACTTCCTGCGCGGCATCGGCCTGCCGGCGAGCGCTTTCTTCCGCTCCTTCCTCGACTTCTATCAGCTCCAGCCGCACCACCTCACTCCGAACACGGTGGTCCTGCTGTCCGCCTTCGTCACCTTGTGCGAAGGCTACCTCGGCGTTCTCCCCACACTCGAGCTCTGGGGGGAGTTCTTCCAATCCAAGCTGGGCACCCGTATGCACGGTGTGCCGGCCCAGAGCGGCGCCTTCATCGCGTTGCGGAGGCCGGCTGCCGACAACCCCTTCCTCGTCATCACGTTAATCCAGTCGATGAAGCGCTGGCAGAAGTCCTACTTCTACGTGAAGAACGTCGCCCCGCAAGGCGACTACGTCAACTTGCCGGCTTACTTAGCCGGCCCGCCGGCTGGGAGGCGGCCCCACTGGTCCTATCGGGCCACGTCGCTAACGCCGGCTGGAGCCGTAGCCGTCGCCCGACTGCGGGTGATGATCCAGTCGGAGGGCCTAACTGGGCCCGACTTGCTGGCCGCCTTCGTTGTGCGCCGGGTGCTTCCGCTTCAGAGCCGCCCTCATCTGATCTGTCAGATGAGCGGCCAGCTCGATCCGAGCCGGATGTGCACCAAGGACATGCCGCATGACGAGGTGGCCCACATGGTGAACTACCTTGGGAACTGCAAGCTCTCCGCAGAGTGGCGGTTTGGCAAGGAGCCATATTCCCGTGCGCATCCTCCGCCCACGGTATGTTTTCTCTTTCGTTTTCTTTCCTTGGTTTTGTTGCCGAGTTCCCTCTGGCCGTCTCTGACCAGTCGGGGTGCCTTGGCAGAGGTCTCTCCTTCGACCTGCAGCCGGGTCGGAGACGGAGCGCCGATTCCTCCCTGACCGGGCGAAACATGACCTGGAGGACTACGACTTGGGGGCGGCGGGCATGGAGGACAACACCGAGATGGGTGGCGGCGAAGCCAGTGGCGAGGCGGGCGGCTCCGGTCTTGGAGTCAGCTTTGACGACTGGCCGGATGACGACGAGGCGGAAGTCGTCCCGCGCCGCCAGCCGGCGTCTGGCCACGGCGCGGGTTCCTCCGCCGCGCCGCCTGCTCGAGGCGGCGGGGAGAAGTGTCGTGCCGCGTCGGGCTTGTTTGGCAGTCGGCCGAAAAAGCCCAAGGGCGGAGCGGCGGCGACCAGGCGGGATGAGGCGGCCGCGAAGGCGGCCGGCTTCCGCAAGGTGGTGAAGCAGCCGCAGACGGTGTCGGCGTAAGTGCATACTCCTTCATGCATTCTTTCTTCTTTTCTTTGGTAGTTTCTAAATCCTTGTTCTTTTTCAAAAAATCAGGGCTCTGCTGTCACTCGAGCGGGTTGCTGCCGCCTCCGTCGTTGGATCGCCGGGAGGATCCGGGAGCACCCGCCGCGTGGACCCCCGCGCCGAGCTTCAGGCGACGACGGAGCGAAACGCGCGGGAGGCGCGGGAGGAGCGGGAGGCGGAGAAGTTGAGGGCGGCCACCGCCAAGGCGGCACAGGAGGAGGAGGCGGCGAAGGCGCACGCCGACGCAGCGGCCAAGGCCCAAGCGGAGGCTGCGGCCGCGGCGATGGCGGAGGGAGCCTTGCTCGTCACCCTTCTGCGCGTCGCGGCGCCTGAGGCCCCAGCGCCCCCGCCAGAGGAAGTCGCCTACGATCAGCCGGGATTGGAGAGGGAGGACGACGTCGTCGTCCTGGAGAGGGAGGCGGCACCGGCCCCGCCGGCTGGGGCGACCCAAGGCGGCCGGCCTAACTTGCCACCTGCGTAATCGGCCGGGGCGAGCGGGCCGCAAGGACGGATCTGGTGGTCCAGTCACCCTTGCGCCAGCGCACGGGAAAGGCCGCATCGGAGCCACAGAAGGCCGCGGGCTCCAGCTCGTCGGCCCAGGACATGGAGGCGGCCAGCGCCAGCTCGGGGGGGGGGGGACGCCGGGTGGAGGGACGGCTGTGGTTAACATGGCAGCGTGGGACGTCCGGAGCCGGCTTCAGGTCCGGGCTGCAGCGCTGAGGAAATATAATGACGAGTTCCTCGCGACGCGGGCGGCCATTCGGGTTAGTCTTCTTCTTTTTGCTTTTTTGATCTTGGTTTCTTCTTTGGGGGCGCGTCAGCGCACCCACTGGGTGTAGTCCCCGAGTTCCGAGTCGGCTGCTGAGCAGGCGGCTTGGAACTTCTTAGCGGGCTTGGTTTTGCTATCTTGTTCTCATTCGCTCCTCTGCCTGACTTGCAGGACTACCACAACCTCCACGCGGCTGCCTTCAACTCCCAGGCTCGGGAGCTGACCCAGAAGACTGCTGACTTATCTGAGAGCCGGGGTAAGTGCTTCGTCTTTTATCTCACGTGGGGGCGCGTCAGCGCACCCACTGGGTGTAGTCCCCGAGATTCGGGCCGACCGCTGAGCAGTCGGTTGGATCTTCCTTGACGACTTCTTCCTTATTGTTTCTTTCTTTTCTGCGATCCTTGCAGTGGCCAACGCCAGTCTGAGGGAACAGCTGGCTGGGCGGGGCTCAGGCCGCCCTCCGCGCTAAGGAGGCCGAGCTTGCCGCCTTGGCACAGGAGTGTGACCGCCTGGCCGAGAGGTTGGCCGACCAGGAGAAAAGCCACAAGGCGGCCCTGAAGGCGGTGCAGGACAGCGAGGCCGCCCACCAAGCCGAGTATGAGACAGAGGCGGCCAGCTGGGCCGAAGCGAAGCAGACGCTGATCAACGGCTATGGCCAGATCGAAGACTTGGTTGATGGTAGGCCCCCTTCCTCTTCGTCCTTGCTTGCCGCTTGCCGTTTTAGCTCATTTTCTAACTTGGTATTTTTTCTCTTCTTTCTCTTTCTTCTTTGCGCAGAGTACTTCCCTGGCTACTCTACCGCCGCCAACCAGGTCGTCGAGGCCCACCGTGAGGCACGGAGGCAGGTTAGCGCCGAGATCGCGCCAAACGCTCGCCGGTCGCTGGAGGAGCAGCTCTTGGCGATTCAAGCCCGCCTTCAGCCGGCTCACCGCATGCTCCGCCGGCTTCAGCGTGCTGGGGTGCAGGTGTTAGCCGCCCTCTGGCCTGGTGAGGTGATTCCCCGCACCCCCAGTCGAACTGCCGATTGGCTGGAGGTGGCGGTCGGCCGCTTCGAGGCCTGGAAGGCTTCGGCGGCACGGTCCGGCGCCAGGCGGGCGCTGCAATTCGCCAAGGCCTGGTATCCCGAGCTTAGTCTGGACCAACTGGCCACCTGGCGGTAGGAGGCTGACACGGAGCTGGAGCCGGCGTGGCCGGCTATCATCCAGTGGGCTTCGGCGATCGCCGACTACACCGACACCAGCGTCTTCGCTCCTAAGGTGGACGACAACGGTGTTGCCTAGCTGGAGGAGTGGTTCGGGCTGAACCCGGCAGACGGCGAGGACTCGGCGGAGGAGATCGACTCCAGTGACAAGGGCGAGGAGGAGGAGGAGGAAGGTGAAGACGCCGAGCCAGATGGTGGAGCGGCCGGTCAGCCTCAGCTTGACCGTACCTCCAGCAACGAGGCACGCGCGGGTGCCCCGCCTGCAGCCGGCGATGATCAAGCCGAGACCCGCCAGCCGACCACTCCTCCAGCCGGTGGCGCCGTCTCCACCGACCAACCCGGCTCCCACACTGCGCCCTTAGTGTAGTCTGCTGCCTTTATTTTCCTGTTTGACCACTCTTGGAACAATATTTTGTTAAGTTTGCACAATTCCACCCACTGGGTGTATTCAAACTATATTGACTGCCGGCCGGTTTGGGTCCTTATGTGTAAATATAATTATGCATGCGTTTGGCTTTCCCTTGTTCTTTGCTTTTCATCCTTCTGTTGTTTTCTTTGCCGCCCTCCCTTGGTTGCCGCCTCCCCAGTCGGACAGTTGCTCTGCAATCTGCGGCTGGAGAAGTGCTTGGCCAGTTGGGAGGGCAAGTACTTTAGCTTTGTTGGATTTTTAGCGAAGTGACTGGGAGGCCGGCCAGCCGGCTGTTCTGACAGCCGGTAGGCGTGGTTGGAGGCCGGCTTGCGTTATATAAGTTCGTTAGTCCTTAGCCGTTTTTCGTGTAGGCATCCTTTCTGCCTTTGGCTCTTGTCAGTCGGACAGTCGGTTCTTCGAACTGCGACTTTCGACAAGAGATGGCTCGGGTGTCGGCACACTACTTGTCTGACTTCAGGTAGAACTTTTAATATAAATTAAGGCGGCCAGTCCCCGGGCCGACTAGTCGAACCCGGTGCCAGACATAAAATCAAATGTAACAATACATTCAAGAGTATGACACTCGTCATTCATAGATAAAGGGGGGCAGTCCCCGAGTGCTCCTCGGGGGGCCCGTTGTTTCGTACTTAGTACAAAAAGGTAGCGTGATACATACTGCTTTCAACTGTAAAATCTTCTCAGGAGGTTCGCGTTCCATGGTCGCTCCGACTCCTTGCCGGAATCATCCCTCTTGTGTGCTCTTGGTTTTTGTGCGTCGATCAGGTAGTAGGAGTCGTTGCCTAGTGCCTTGCTGATGACGAAAGGGCCTTCCCAAGGGGCAGAGAGCTTGTGCTGGCCGGCTGTTCGCTGGATCAGCCGAAGCACAAGGTCACCCTCTTGGAAAGATCTTGGCTTGACCTTGCGGTTGTGGTAACGGCGCAAACCCTGTTGGTAGATAGCGGACCGGCTAGGTGCTAACAGCCGGCCTTCCTCCAGCAGGTCGACGCCATCTTCTCGTGCTTCCTTGGCCTCTGCCTCCATGTACATGGTGACCCGAGGCGAGTCGAACTCGATGTCAGTTGGGATGACAGCCTCGGCACCATATACAAGGAAGAAAGGAGTGAATGAAGGAAATATGCCCTAGAGGCAATAATAAAGTATTATATATTTCCTTATATCACGATAAATGTTTATTATTCATGGTAGAATTGTATTAACCGGAAACATAATACATGTGTGAATACATAGACAAACAAAGTGTCACTAGTATGCCTCTACTTGACTAGTTCGTTAATCAAAGATGGTTATGTTTCCTAGCCATAGACATGAGTTGTCATTTGATTAACGGGATCACCTCATTAGGAGAATGACGTGATTGACATGACCCATTACATTAGCTTAGCACCCGATCGTTTAGTATGTTGCTATTGCTTTCTTCATGACTTATACATGTTCCTATGACTATGAGATTATGCAACTCCCGTTTACCGGAGGAACACTTTGTGTGCTACCAAACGTCACAACGTAACTGGGTGATTATAAAGGTGCTCTACAGGTGTCTCCAAAGGTACTTGTTGGGTTGGCGTATTTCGAGAATAGGATTTGTCACTCCGATTGTCGGAGAGGTATCTCAGGGCCCACTCGGTAATGCACATCACTATAAGCCTTGCAAGCATTGTGACTAATGAGTTAGTTGCGGGATGATGTATTACGGAACAAGTAAAGAGACTTGCCGGTAACGAGATTGAACTAGGTATCGAGATACCGACGATCGAATCTCGGGCAAGTAACATACCGATGACAAAGGGAACAATGTATGTTGTTATGCGGTCTGACCGATAAAGATCTTCGTAGAATATGTGGGAGCCAATGTGGGCATCCAGGTCCCGCTATTGGTTATTGATCGGAGAGGTGTCTTGGTCATGTCTACATAGTTCTCGAACCCAAAGGGTCCGCACGCTTAAAGTTACGATGACAGTTTTATTATGAGTTTATATGTTTTGATGTACCGAAGGTTGTTCGGAGTCCCGGATGTGATCATGACGAGGAGTCTCGAAATGGTCGAGACGTAAAGATTGATATATTGGACGACTATATTCGGACACCGGAAGTGTTCCGGAGAAGTTTCGGATTAAACCGGAGTGCCGGAGGGTTACCGGAACCCCCCGGGGAAGTATTGGGCCTTAGTGGGCCTTGAGGGGAGAGAGAGGGCAGCAGCCAGGAGGTGGTGCGCCCCCTCCCAGAGGAGTCCTAGTTGGTCTAGGAGAGGGGGGCGCAGCCCCCTTTCCCTCTCCCTCTCCCTCTCTTTCCTTCCCCCTACTTTTCCTAGTAGGACTAGGAAAGGGGAGTCCTACTCCTACTAGGAGGAGGACTCCCCCCCTCTTCTTGGCGCGCCCCATAGGCAGCCAGCCTCCCCCTTGCTCCTTTATATACGGGGGCAGGGGGGCACCCAAGAACACACTGGATATACGATATTTTAGCCGTGTGCGGTGCCCCCCTCCACCAGATTACACCTCGATAATACCGTCGCGAAGCTTAGGCGAAGCCCTGCGTCGGTGGAACATCATCATCGTCACCACGCCGTCGTGCTGACGAAACTCTCCCTCAACACTCGGCTGGATTGGAGTTCGAGGGACGTCATCGAGCTGAACGTGTGTAGAACTTCGGAGGTGCCGTGCGTTCGGTACTTGATCGGTCGGATCGTGAAGACGTTCGACTACATCAACCGCGTTGTGATAACGCTTCCGCTGTCGGTCTACGAGGGTACGTGGACAACACTCTCCCCTCTCGTTGCTATGCATCACCATAATCTTGCGTGTGCGTAGGAATTTTTTTGAAATTACTACGTTCCCCAACAGTGGCATCCGAGCCTGGTTTTATGCGTTGATGCTATGCACGAGTAGAACACAAGTGAGTTGTGGGCGATATAAGTCATACTGCTTACCAGCACGTCATACTTTGGTTCAGCGGTATTGTGAGATGAAGCGGCCCGGACCGACATTACGCGTACGCTTACGCGAGACTGGTTTCACCGTTCGGAGCACTCGTTGCTTAAAGGTGACTGGCGGGTGTCTGTCTCTCTCACTTTAGTTGAACCGAGTGTGGCTACGCCCGGTCCTTGCGAAGGTTAAAACAGCACCAACTTGACAAACTATCGTTGTGGTTTTGATGCGTAGGTAAGAACGGTTCTTGCTAAGCCCGTAGCAGCCACGTAAAATATGCAACAACAAAGTAGAGATCGTCTAACTTGTTTTTGCAGGGCATGTTGTGATGTGATATGGTCAGACATGATGTGATATAATGTGTTGTATGAGATGATCATGTTTTGTAACCGAGTTATCGGCAACTGGCAGGAGCCATATGGTTGTCGCTTTATTGTATGAGATGCAATCGCCATGTAATAGTTTTACTTTATCACTAAACGGTAGCGATAGTCGTAAAAGCAATAAGTTGGCGAGACGACAACGATACTACGATGGAGATCAAGGTGTCGAGACGGTGACGATGGTGATCATGATGGTGCTTCGGAGATGGAGATCACAAGCACAAGATGATGATGGCCATATCATATCACTTATATTGATTGCATGTGATGTTAATCCTTTATGCATCTTATCTTGCTTTGATTGACGGTAGCATTATAAGATGATCTCTCACTAAAATTTCAAGATAAAAGTGTTCTCCCTGAGTATGCACCGTTGCAAAAGTTCTTCGTGCTGAGACATCACGTGTTAATCGGGTGTGATAGGCTCTACGTTCAAATACAACGGGTGCAAAACAGTTGCACACGCGGAATACTCAGGTTAAACTTGACGAGCCTAGCATATGTACAGATATGGCCTCGGAACACAGAGACCGAAAGGTCGAGCGTGAATCATATAGTAGATATGATCAACATAGTGATGTTCACCATTGAAACTACTCCATCTCACGTGTTAATCGGTCATGGTTTAGTTGCTTTGGATCACGTAATCACTTAGATGATTAGAGAGATGTCTATCTAAGTGGGAGTTCTTAAGTAATATGATTAATTGAACTTAAATTTATCATGAACTTAGTACCTGATATTATCTTGCTTGTCTATGTTAATTGTAGATATATGGCCCGTGCTGTTGTTCCGTTGAATTTTAATGCGTTCCTTGAGAAAGCTAAGTTGAAAGATGATGGTAGCAATTACACGGACTGGGTTCGTAACTTGAGGATTATCCTCATTGCTGCACAGAAGAATTACGTCCTGGAAGCACCGCTAGGTGCCAGGCCTCCTGCAAGAGCTACACCAGAAGTTATGAACGTCTGGCAAAGCAAAGCTGATGACTACTCAATAGTTCAGTGTGCCATGCTTTACGGCTTAGAACCGGGACTTCAACGACGTTTTGAACGTCATGGAGCATATGAGATGTTCCAGGAGTTGAAGTTAATATTTCAAGCAAATGCCCGGATTGAGAGATATGAAGTCTCCAATAAGTTCTATAGCTGCAAGATGGAAGAGAATAGTTCTGTCAGTGAGCATATACTCAGAATGTCTGGGTATAATAATCACTTAATTCAACTGGGAGTTCAACTTCCGGATGATTGCGTCATTGACAGAATTCTTCAATCACTGCCACCAAGCTACAAGAGCTTCGTGATGAACTATAACATGCAAGGGATGAACAAGACGATTCCCGAGCTCTTCGCAATGCTAAAGGCAGCGGAGGTAGAAATCAAAAAGGAGCATCAAGTGTTGATGGTCAGTAAAACCACTAGTTTCAAGAAAAAGGGCAAAGGGAAGAAGAAAGGGAACTTCAAGAAGAATAGCAAGCAAGTTGCTGTTCAGGAGAAGAAATCCAAGTCTGGACCTAAGCCTGAAACTGAGTGCTTCTACTGTAAGCAGACTGGTCACTGGAAGCGGAACTGCCCCAAGTATTTGGCGGATAAAAGGATGGCAAGGTTAACAAAGGTATATGTGATATACATGTTATTGATGTGTACCTTACTAATACTCGCAGTAGCACCTGGGTATTTGATACTGGTTTTGTTGCTAATATTTGCAACTCGAAACAGGGGCTACGGATTAAGCGAAGTTTGGCTAAGGACGAGGTGACGATGCGCGTGGGAAATGGTTCCAAAGTCGATGTGATCGCCGTCGGCACGCTACCTCTACATCTACCTTCGGGATTAGTTTTAGACCTAAATAATTGTTATTTGGTGCCAGCGTTAAGCATGAACATTATATCTGGATCTTGTTTAATGCGAGACGGTTATTCATTTAAATCAGAGAATAATGGTTGTTCTATTTATATGAATAATATCTTTTATGGTCATGCACCCTTGAAGAGTGGTCTATTTTTAATGAATCTCGATAGTAGTGATACACATATTCATAATGTTGAAGCCAAAAGATGCAGAGTTAATAATGACAGTGCAACTTATTTGTGGCACTGCCATTTGGGTCATATCGGTGTAAAGCGCATGAAGAAACTCCATACTGATGGAATTTTGGAATCACTTGATTTTGAATCACTTGGTACTTGCGAACCGTGCCTTATGGGCAAGATGACAAAAACACCGTTCTCCGGAACTATGGAGAGAGCAACAGATTTGTTGGAAATCATACATACAGATGTATGTGGCCCGATGAATATTGAAGCTCGTGGCGGATATCGTTATTTTCTCACCTTCACAGATGATTTGAGCAGATATGGGTATATCTACTTAATGAAACATAAGTCTGAAACATTTGAAAAGTTCAAAGAATTTCAGAGTGAAGTTGAAAATCATCGTAACAAGAAAATAAAATTCCTACGATCTGATCGTGGAGGGGAATATTTGAGTTACGAGTTTGGTGTACATTTGAAACAATGCGGAATAGTTTCGCAACTCATGCCACCGGGAACACCACAGCGTAATGGTGTGTCTGAACGTCGTAATCGTACTTTATTAGATATGGTGCGAACTATGATGTCTCTTACTAATTTACCGCTATCATTTTGGGGTTATGCTTTAGAGACAGCTGCATTCACTCTAAATAGGACACCATCGAAATCCGTTGAGACGACGCCTTTTGAACTATGGTTTGGCAAGAAACCAAAGTTGTCGTATCTTAAAGTTTGGGGTTGCGATGCTTATGTGAAGAAACTTCAACCTGATAAGCTCGAACCTAAATCGGAGAAATGTGTCTTCATAGGATACCCAAAGGAGACCGTTGGGTACACCTTCTATCACAGATCCGAAGGCAAGATATTTGTTGCTAGAAATGGATCCTTTCTAGAGAAGGAGTTTCTCTCGAAAGATGTGAGTGGGAGGAAAGTAGAACTTGATGAGGTAACCGTACCTGCTCCCTTATTGGAAAGTAGATCATCGCAGACATCAGTTTCTGCGACACCTACACCTAATAGTGAGGAAGTTAATGATAATGATCATGAAACTTCAGATCAAGTTATTACTGAACTTCGTAGGTCAACTAGATCAAGATCCGCACCAGATTGGTACGGTAATCCTGTTCTGGAGGTCATGTTATTAGACCATGGCGAACCTACGAACTATGAAGAAGCGATGGTGAGCCCAGATTCCGCAAAATGGCTTGAAGCCATGAAATCCGAGATAGGATCCATGTATGAGAACAAAGTATGGACTTTGGTTGACTTGCCCGATGGTCGGCAAGCCATTGAAAATAAATGGATCTTCAAAAAGAAGACTGACGCTGATGGTAATGTTACTATCTATAAAGCTCGACTTGTTGCGAAAGGTTTTCGACAAGTTCAAGGAATTGACTACGATGAGACCTTCTCACCCGTAGCGATGCTTAAGTCTGTCCGAATCATGTTAGCAATTGCCGCATTTTATGATTATGAAATTTGGCAAATGGATGTCAAAACTGCATTCCTGAATGGATTTCTGGAAGAAGAGTTGTATATGATACAACCGAAAGGTTTTGTCGATCCAAAGGGAGCTAACAAAGTGTGCAAGCTCCAGCGATCCATTTATGGACTGGTGCAAGCCTCTCGGAGTTGGAATAAACGCTTTGATAGTGTGATCAAAGCATTTGGTTTTATACAGACTTTTGGAGAAGCCTGTATTTACAAGAAAGTGAGTGGGAGCTCGATAGCATTTCTGATATTATATGTGGATGACATATTACTGATTGGAAATGATATTGAATTTCTGGATAGCATAAAGGGATACTTGAATAAGAGTTTTTCAATGAAAGACCTCGGTAAAGCTGCATATATATTAGGCATTAAGATCTATAGAGATAGATCAAGGCGCTTAATTGGACTTTCACAAAGCACATACCTTGACAAAGTTTTGAAGAAGTTCAAAATGGATCAAGCAAAGAAAGGGTTCTTGCATGTACTACAAGGTGTGAGATTGAGTAAGACTCAATGCCCGACCACTGCAGAAGATAGAGAGAAGATGAAAGATGTTCCCTATGCTTCAGCCATAGGCTCTATCATGTATGCAATGCTGTGTACCAGACCTGATGTGTCCCTGGCTATAAGTTTAGCAGGGAGGTACCAAAGTAATCCAGGAGTGGATCACTGGACAGCGGTCAAGAACATCCTGAAATACCTGAAAAGGACTAAGGATATGTTTCTCGTATATGGAGGTGACAAAGAGCTCATCGTAAATGGTTACGTTGATGCAAGCTTTGACACTGATCCGGACGATTCGAAATCGCAAACCGGATACGTATTTACATTGAACGGTGGAGCTGTCAGTTGGTGCAGTTCCAAGCAAAGTGTCGTGGCGGGATCTACGTGTGAAGCGGAATACATAACTGCTTCGGAAGCAGCGAATGAAGGAGTCTGGATGAAGGAGTTCATAACCGATCTAGGTGTCATACCTAGTACATCGGGACCAATGAAAATCTTTTGTGATAATACTGGTGCAATTGCCTTAGCAAAGGAATCCAGATTTCACAAGAGAACCAAGCACATCAGAAGACGCTTCAATTCCATCCGGGATTTAGTCCAGGTGGGAGACATAGAAATTTGCAAGATACATACGGACCTGAATGTAGCAGATCCGTTGACTAAGCCTCTTCCACGAGCAAAACATGATCAGCACCAAGACTCCATGGGTGTAAGAATCATTACTATGTAATCTAGATTATTGACTCTAGTGCAAGTGGGAGACTGAAGGAAATATGCCCTAGAGGCAATAATAAAGTATTATATATTTCCTTATATCATGATAAATGTTTATTATTCATGGTAGAATTGTATTAACCGGAAACATAATACATGTGTGAATACATAGACAAACAAAGTGTCACTAGTATGCCTCTACTTGACTAGTTCGTTAATCAAAGATGGTTATGTTTCCTAGCCATAGACATGAGTTGTCATTTGATTAATGGGATCACCTCATTAGGAGAATGACGTGATTGACATGACCCATTACATTAGCTTAGCACCCGATCGTTTAGTATGTTGCTATTGCTTTCTTCATGACTTATACATGTTCCTATGACTATGAGATTATGCAACTCCCGTTTACCGGAGGAACACTTTGTGTGCTACCAAACGTCACAACGTAACTGGGTGATTATAAAGGTGCTCTACAGGTGTCTCCAAAGGTACTTGTTGGGTTGGCGTATTTCGAGAATAGGATTTGTCACTCCGATTGTCGGAGAGGTATCTCAGGGCCCACTCGGTAATGCACATCACTATAAGCCTTGCAAGCATTGTGACTAATGAGTTAGTTGCGGGATGATGTATTACGGAACGAGTAAAGAGACTTGCCGGTAACGAGATTGAACTAGGTATCGAGATACCGACGATCGAATTTCGGGCAAGTAACATACCGATGACAAAGGGAACAACGTATGTTGTTATGCGGTCTGACCGATAAAGATCTTCGTAGAATATGTGGGAGCCAATATGGGCATCCAGGTCCCGCTATTGGTTATTGACCGGAGAGGTGTCTCGGTCATGTCTACATAGTTCTCGAACCCAAAGGGTCCGCACGCTTAAAGTTACGATGACAGTTTTATTATGAGTTTATATGTTTTGATGTACCGAAGGTTGTTCGGAGTCCCGGATGTGATCACGGACATGACGAGGAGTCTCGAAATGGTCGAGACGTAAAGATCGATATATTGGACGACTATATTCGGACACCGGAAGTGTTCCGGAGAAGTTTCGGATTAAACCGGAGTGCCGGAGGGTTACCGGAACCCCCCGGGGAAGTATTGGGCCTTAGTGGGCCTTGAGGGGAGAGAGAGGGCAGCAGCCAGGAGGTGGTGCGCCCCCTCCCAGAGGAGTCCTAGTTGGACTAGGAGAGGGGGGCGCAGCCCCCTTTCCCTCTCCCTCTCCCTCTCTTTCCTTCCCCCCTACTTTTCCTAGTAGGACTAGGAAAGGGGAGTCCTACTCCTACTAGGAGGAGGACTCCCCCCCTCTTCTTGGCGCGCCCCATAGGCAGCCGGCCTCCCCCTTGCTCCTTTATATACGGGGGCAGGGGGGCACCCAAGAACACACTTGATATACGATATTATAGCCGTGTGCGGTGCCCCCCTCCACCAGATTACACCTCGATAATACCGTCGCGAAGCTTAGGCGAAGCCCTGCGTCGGTGGAACATCATCATCGTCACCACGCCCTCGTGCTGACGAAACTCTCCCTCAACACTCGACTGGATCGGAGTTCGAGGGACGTCATCGAGCTGAACGTGTGTAGAACTTCGGAGGTGCCGTGCGTTCGGTACTTGATCGGTCGGATCGTGAAGACGTTCGACTACATCAACCGCGTTGTGATAACGCTTCCGCTGTCGGTCTACGAGGGTACGTGGACAACACTCTCCCCTCTCGTTGCTATGCATCACCATAATCTTGCGTGTGCGTAGGAAATTTTTTGAAATTACTACGTTCCCCAACAGTGAAGCCGGTTGACTTGTTTAGGGTAGTACGCAGACTCCAGAGGACACTCGGCAGCTCATCGAGCCAGCAGCCGGCCGATCGCTCCAGTGGTACAACCAGTCGGGGCTTGATGCCGGAGAGGATGAGTCCATTTGCTCGCTCGACCTCGCCGTTTGACTGCGGGTGGGCAACGGATGCTAAGTCCAGTCGGATGCCCTGTGTCGCTCAGAAACGTGCCAGTGATCCTTTGGCAAAGTTTGTGCCATTGTCGGTGATGATGCTGTGCGGCACGCCATACCAAGTAGTGATGTTGGCGATGAATGTCACAGCAGTCGGCCCGTTCAGCTTCTTGATCGGCTTCGCTTCGATCCACTTGGTAAATTTGTCCACGGCGACAAGCAGATGTGTCAAGCTGCCGTGGGCTGTCTTGAATGGGCCCACCATGTCCAGCCCCCAGACGACAAAGGGCCAGGTGAGGGGGATGGTCTTGAGTGCAGAAGCCGGCAGGTGTTGTTTGGAGCTGAAGACTTGGCATCCTTTGCAGTTTTTGACTATCTCTTTGGCATCTTCCAAAGCAGCCGGCCAAAAGAAACCATGGCGGAAGGCTTTGGCCACAAGTGATCTTGAGGCTGCGTGGTGGCCGCATTCGCCTTGGTGGATATCCTTGAGCATTGCCACACCTTTCTCTGGCTCGACGCAGCGCTGGAATACTCCAGTGACGCTGCGCTTGACAAGTTCTTTGTTTATTATTGCATACGCTCCGGCTCGGCGTTGCACTAGCATTGCCGAGATCTCATCAGCCGTCAACTCTCTATTGACTAGGAAGTTGAGGATGGGCTGGACCCATGATGGAGCTGTGACTTCTTCTACTGTCAGTACGGCCACTGTGACTCAGGTGGGTGGGTTGGGTGGTGGAGAGTTGGAGTCGGCCACCGCTTCTTGTGTTGCCGCAGTCCCCGGGCCGACTGCTGCAGTCCCCGGGCCGGGTTCTGAAGTCTCCGAGCCGGGTGCGACTACGACAGTCCCCGGGCCGGTTGTCGAAGTCCCCGAGCCGCCTGCTGGGTTCCTCCATTCGGATCCGGCTGCATCGGGGGCATGCGGTACGAAGATAGAGTCCGACTCTGGAGACGGCTTGATAGACGGTTTGAGGACGCGCTGGAGAGAGACACCGGTTGGTATAGCCTGTCGGGTGGAGCCGATCCGTGCCAGGGCATCTGCTTGGTCGTTGTCGGCCCGTGGCACGTGAAGGAACTCGCACCCTTCGAAGTACCCACTAATCTGCTGGACGAGGAATCGATAGCTCGCCATGTTTGCATCCTTGGCATCCCAGTCGCTAGATGACTGCTGAATCACCAAGTCTGAGTCGCCATAACACAGGATCCGGCGTATGCCGAGCTCTTTGGCTAGCCGGAGCCCATGTATGAGCGCCTCGTACTCGGCCACATTGTTGGAGGCGGCGAAGTGGATTTGCAGCGCGTATCTGAGTTTGTCGCCTTTGGGAGAGGTGAGGACGACGCCGGCTCCCAAGCCGGTGCGCATCTTGGACCCGTCGAAGTGCATCCGCCAATGAGTAGAGTCTGGAGCCGGCGGTAGGTACTGGGTCTCGGCCCAGTTGACGAGAAAGTCGGCCAGCGCTTGGGACTTGATGGCGGTGCGGGGCTAATAGAATATTGTCTAAGGTGCGAGTGCAATGGCCCATTTGGCCACCCGGCCGGATGCATCCCGGCTGCCTATGATCTCGGCAAGCGGGGCGGTGCATACGACCCTGATGGGATGCTCTTGAAAGTAGGGCTTCAGCTTCTCGGCGGCGAAGTACACTCCATAGCACATCTTCTGGTAGTGTGGGTAGTTTTGCTTTGAGCTGGATAGTACTTCGCTTAGATAGTATACCGGCCTCTGGACTAGCCGGGCTCGGCCTTCTTCTGGGCGCTGGACCACGACGACTGTACTAACCACCTCGCCTTCCTATTTACTGTCCAGATTTGCACCGATGACTGCAAACCTCTCCGGGTTCTTCGGGTCCAGAGGTACCTTCTTCGTCTCCTTGGCCGGCTGGACGGAGCCCTGCGCATCGTTCTCCTTAGGGTTCGGGGACAAGGCCGGCTGCTTGCTGGCCATGGCCACAACTCGATCCAGCACCTTCTTCTCTTCTGCCACTACGAGGGACTCGGCCAGTCGGCTGCTGGCTATAGCACACTCGATGGACTTCTTGTAGTCGCCAGCCACTGTGATGATCCCTTTTGAGATCGGCATCTTCATCTTCAGGTAGGCGTAGTGGGGCACAGCCATGAACTTGGCCAGAGCGGGTCGGCCAAGCAAGGCGTGGTAAGGGCTTTCCAGATCCAGTACCTCGAACCAGATTGCTTCTCGGCGAAAGTGATTCTTGTCTCCAAAGAGAACATCCATCTTGATCTTGCCGATCGGGGAACAGGACAGGCCGGGTACGATGCCATGGAACACGGTCCGGCTTGGCATGAGCTGCTTCGCCTTTAGGTTCAACTTCTCCATGGTATCGCCGTACAGTATGTTGATACTTCTTCCGCCATCAATCAGAACGCGGGAGAATCGGGAAGCCCGCCTCTCCGTCGCGAGGGTGACATCCAACACCAATGCGTAGGAGCCAGGGGACGGCATCACCTCTGGGTGATCGGCCCGACTCCAGGTGATAGGTCTTTCGGACCAATGCATGAACTCGGGGTTGCTGGAGGCGACTGCGTTGACATCTTGGTGCTGTCGGCACCGGCTGCGCTTGTCTTCAACCTGGCTTGTGAAGACGACGTAGGCGGCGTGCTCATCGGGGAACTCATCTTGGATGGCTCCGACTGCTGGTCGAGCAGCCGGCTGCTGGGGGGCTAGAGGCGGCGGGCCGGGAGGCGGAGGCGGCACCAGCCCCTCGCCCTTGGAGATCCGGGTGAGCCAGTGGCACTTTCGGGTCGTGTGGTTGGACGGCTTTACGCCGCTGTGGAACTTGTAGGGGGCATCGAGAGTCTGCTCGCAGGAGAAAGCCGGCTGCCAAGCCGGCCTACCGCCCTTCTTCTTGGGAGCGGGCCGCTCTTCGGGCTGCTCATCTTCGACTATAGCCACCTGCCGACTGGTGGACGGCGGCATTGGGGCCTTGCGCTTGTGGTCGTTCTGGTAGGGGCGCCGATTGGAGTCGCCAGCCGGCGTCTTAGGAGCCGGAGCGAGCACCTTCCCAGAGGCGTCCACTCGGAGCTCAGTCTTCATCGAGGAGTCGGCTGTGGCGTACTTGTCTGCAATGACCAGCAGCTCGTCGAGGGTAGCCGGCTCGTCGCAGAGGAGTCGGTACTTGAGGAGGGTGCACTCTCGGTACCCGGCGGTGAAGTATTCGATGGCTTGAACCTCGTGCACCCCCGCGCAGGAGTTGCGGAGCTCGGCCCACTGCGTGAGGTAGTCGCGGGTCGACTCGTTGGGCCCTTGGACGCACAAGGAGAGCTGGCGGGGCTTGGGAGGCCGCTTGTACGTGCTGGTGAAGTTGCGGATGAAGACCTCCGTGAAGTCCAGCCAGCTGTTGACACTGTAGGGCTTGAGGCTGTTGAGCCAGGTGCGTGCCGTGCCTTGCAGCATGAGGGGGACGTACTTCACGGCTACGCGCCTGTTGCCGTTCGCGATACTGACAGCGGTGGAGTAGTCGATGAGCCAATCTTCCGGCTTCATAGAGCCGTTGTACTTGGGCGTGTCTCTGGGGAGCGAGAACCCTTTGGGGAAGGGCTCGTCGCGGATGCGGGGGCCAAAGCATGGCGGGCCGACATCGTCTTCTTCTAGCGCCAGGGATCGAGCTAGGCGCTCGATCCGATGGCGGGCGATGTTCTCGCCGACTCCTTCGCGATGGCCTATTCGGCCACCAAGAGTCGGATGCGTGACAGGCGGCGGGGTGGGATATCTCTTCCCTCGAGGCGGGGGAGGAGGCGGATTGCCTTGGCGCTCCACCGCTCGAGGGCGGCCTTCCTCGTCGCGCTCGATGGTGATCCGAGTCCGGCTGCGGCTAGCAGCCGGCTCCTTGCCTCTTCTTGCGCGGGCGCCGCTCGCAATCGGCGACCGGGATGTCGCGGCGTGCTCTCGGCGTGGGGGAGGACTCTCAGCGCGGGCGCCGGCTTCATGCCGTTCTGCGGCCGCGTCGATTAGCTGCTGGATGCGCCTTGTCATGTAGGGGAGCTCATCTGCCCCCAGCCCATTCAGCTCTTAGGCGGCCGCCTGAGCGGCTCGCATATTCTCGAGCGGGGTGGCGTAGACGTGGCGGTCAGCCCCCAACATGCTGGCGATGGCCGCGCCACGCTTTTTGACCAAGCCGGCTCGGCTTGGCCCGTCATGAGGCGGCGTACCGAAGGCGGCGCGGTCGACTTCGCGCCGGTGGGCCTCGGTGAGGCATCTCATGCAGTCTATCTTCTGGCCCTCCGCGATGAGGGCCAGGCGGCGTGCCTCCAGGGTCTCGGCGTCGGCGTCGGTCGGGATGGGGACGGACAAGTCATGCATCGCCATTTGCAGGGCATCGTGGGCGTTCTCGCCCGAGTCGGCGACTTGGCTGATGACCAGCACCTCAGTGACAGCGCTGCTGCCGCTGTCAGCTCGAGGGAGGGGGTCGTTGAAGACCACCACGTCGGAGGGGTAGGCGTCGAGCAATGCCGTGTCGGAGTCGACAAGCATCGGGTCGGTGGAGCCGACCGACTCCAAGTCCACAGCAAGCTCGTTGGAGACGTGAAGTTGGTCGAGGAGGCTGATGAGGCGACTCTCAGGGTAATCCGTGCCCGCGTCGGACGCGGGCTCGTCGGAGATGCGAGTCTCGCCAAGAAGGTCGGCGAGGCAGCCCGCTGCGCAGGCGTCGTCAACGCCTTGCAGCGCGTCGGGGCAAGCGCCATCGGGTGCAGCAGGCTGGTTGCGCTCGCGGGGGAGAAAGAGGGTTCCCGTCCAGAACAGGTCTCCGGACGACGGTGCACCTAGCCCCACGGTGGGCGCCAAATGTCGGGTGGTAGGTGCGACATATGCCAACGGGTGGCTTATCATTGTGGGAGCCAGTAAGACGTCGCCGGTGCTTGGAAACGGGATGAGGCGAAGACATGCACGCCGGCGAATCTTACCCAGGTTCGGGCCTCTCCGTGGAGATAACACCCCTAGTCCTGCTCTGCGGGGTCTCCGCATGATCACTAGATCAATACAAGTAGCTACAAGTGCTCCTTGAGCTGTCGAGCTAGAGGAAGAAGAAGGGCAAGGCTAGCTCTCCTCTTCTCTCTATGTGGTGTGTGCAACTCTATGAGACCAACCTTTTGCATGGGTGTCCTGGGGGGTTTATATAGGCCTATCCCTAGGGGTACAATGGTAATCCGGCTGGGCGCCGGTCCCAGCCATCAGTGTCTAAGCTCGCCGTCTCCTCCGCCGATCGATGGGGCCCGCCGACTGGTGAGGCCCGCCGACTGTCGGCCTCTTGGCCGGCACGCCGGCCCCACCGCTTGGGGGCTTTGTCGGCGGCTGGTTACTGTTGCCTCGCCTCTGATGACGAGGGCTTTGTCGAGGTAAGCATGGCTACAGTGCCGCCGCCTTGCGAGCTATCACTGTAGCCTTACCTCGTCTTGTCTCCTTAATGGGGCGCATGCTTCGAGGGAGGGAGGTAGCCGGCTATTGGGAGCCGGCCACATCCCGGGCCGACTAGAGGAGGTCGGGCCGTCTCCAGATGTCTCTCTGGCAAAGGGGCCCGCCGCCCACGGGTTGTACTGGCACCTGTCGTGGGTGACATCGAGGCCAACATGCCTACAGTGCCGCGCCGGACGGGGGATGGCTGGCCCGTACGGTGCCCAGTGGCCATACCTGCTCCAGGATTCGGGGGTAGTGGGCTGTACTGCGGCTGCGCCCCATCCTATCACCATTATGTGGGTACAGTCTCGTGGGTGCAGTCTCGGCCGGCTTCTGGGAGCCGTCTTTCCTCAAGGCCGGCTTCCAGGAGTCGGCTTCCTTCATGGCCGGCCTCTGGGAGTCGGCTATCTCGTATCTTCCTTGGGGGAGGTTTCTGAGACTGGGTCGCCTTCTGGGAGTCGGCCAGGCTATGGCCGGCCGGGAAAAGGCAGCCCTATGCTTTGTATGCTTGAAGGCTTAAATGGCCTGGTAATTTTTCGAAGAGCCAGGGGGAGTCGGTTAGGCTACCCGTGGCCATTTACTTCGACATCCTTGGCCTTGGCTTTCTTCTCTTCTAGGTCGGCAGCAGGGAGTTCGAGGAGGGAGAGGCGCCCCTCCTCAGCTCTCGCACACTTGGTCCCCATGTTGAACATCTCCAATGTCGTGTATAGATCCTCGTGGATAGCGAGCTCCTCCTTCATCTTGACATCGCGGACGCCATCAGAGAACGCTGAAATGATGGCTTCATCCGTCACCTTGGGGATCTTGAGGCGAACGCTGTTGAAGCACTGGATGTACTTCTGCAGGGTCTCTCCTGGCTGTTGCTTGATGCGGCGTAGGTCACCCGTGGCCGGCGGGCGGTTGTGAGTGCCCTGGAAGTTGGCGACGAAGTGGTCGCGCATCTCACCCAGGAGGAGATCGAACCCGGGGGCAGATTCAGGAGCCACGAGCGAGCACCATCTTTGAGAGGCATGGGAAACCAGTTCACCATGACTTTCTCGTCGCCGTTGGCCGCCTCAATGCTCAGCTTGTAGAGCTGCAAGAACTCCGCAGAGTCAGGGGTGCCATCGTAGTGCGGAGGCAGGTCTAGCTTGAACTTTCCTGGCCAAACGATGCTACGCAACTCCGGAGTGAAGGCACGGCAACCTGCTATAGCCTCCGGGGCCCGCCGCGAGGGCGGAGCGTGGTCTTGATGCCCACGCCCCGCTGCCGCAGGCGGCACGCGGTCTTGACACGGTGGCGCCGGGAGTGCGGGAGCGTCTTCTCGCGGTCGGGAACTTCTTGGTAGCTTCCTTCTTCATGCGCAGGCGCCCGGCACGGCGGTTCGCGCCGAGGGGCCGCGCGTCTTGGTGCCAGGGCGCCGCCTTGGGGCGGAGGTGGCAGAGGTGCTCCGTGAGCTACATCGCCCGCAACTGGAGGAGGGCGAGGCAGCGAGAGGGACGATGCGGGGGAGCCCCCAGCGGCGCGGACGACCTCGGCGATGCGGTCTAGCCAGTCCTCGTAGAGGTCGTCGACCGAGCGGTAGCGCATGAGCTCGCGTGCCATGAGCAGTGCGGCCTGCGCGTCTGTGGGCGCGCAACGAGCGTGGGACGATGAGCCGGCCGGAGTCAGTGACGGGGTAGCAGTGCGGCTGTCCCACCGCACAGAGGGGTGCAGCGAGGATGCTTGCTGCTCGTTTCCTGCCGGGCTAGTGGCGGCGTTGGCGGCGGGTGATGCAGAACGACGGGGAGGCCCGCCGAGAGGGGCTGTCTGAGCGACACGAGTGGCCAGGGCGGCCAGGCGCTCGGCGCGAGCTCGACGCGCGTCTGCCATGGATACGGTGGAGCGGTGGAGCGTGGATTGACGGAAGGAAGCCTCAGCGCACCCCCCTGGCGCGCCAAATGTCGGAACACAGGTTCCGGCAAAACCCTTGAGGTTCGAACTCTGGGGTGCGCATGAAGATCTCTCTCCCCCTAGTTCACGCTCTCGCCATGATCTCAAAGCTTAGCTCGCCGAACCCAAAGAACAAGGGACACAAGAGTTTATACTGGTTCAGGCCACCGATGTGGTGTAATACCCTACTCCAGTGTGGTGTGGTGGATTGCCTTGTAGGCTGGGATGAACAAGTACAAAGGAAGAACTACCTCCTGAGGAGAGGCTTTCTTGAGCTCGGTGAGCTTGTGCGGTTGAGGATGATCGAAATGATCCGTCCCCTTGCTAGGGTGGTGGCTAGTCCTATTTATAGAGGCCCGGGTCCTCTTCCCAAATATCAGGCGGGAAGGAATCCCACCACGGCCAATTTAAAGGGGGCAGCTAGTACAAGCTATCCTGACAAAAGGTGGTCTTCGCTTGCCAAAGGCTCTGGTGGTGACGCTGTCATGGGCTCCGCGATGACCTCCATCCTGCCGTCCTTGTGGTCTTGGTCTCGTTGCACCGATATGGAAACCTTTGCCTGACGCCTCGGGACTCCTCGCCTGCGCCTGCTCCTTTAGCACCGAAGAGGAAACCAGTACTCTGCGCCCGCTGGAGCCCGCCTGGCCTTGGTCGTCATGGCTCACGTCACGGGAACCTCACGAGGTGCCCCTCGCCTTGATCTCTCTGCTCCTCGCGAGCCAGCCTAGTGAGGTTGCCCTTAAGGAGGTCTTGTGTCGCCCACCTCGCGAGGCTTGGCCCCTCGCGACGGTCTTGAGTGTTCGCTGGTGAAGATGGGTCGTACCAGGCCGCTAGTGGAGCCACGCCGTGGGCCGCAGGCAGGCATGTTTGGGGACCCCCGTTCCCAGAACGCCGACACTAACACCCAAATGTAGTTGTAGAATAGTTTTGAATTTAATTATATGCACTAAATGCAAGGTAAGTGCAAAAAATGACTTAAATATAGCAACGAGACCTGAAATGGGCCAGAAAATCAAACCTAGGGTATATACGTGATTGTTTACCATGAAAAAAATCGAGGCGGAACGATGTAGTCACTGACGATTGGAGTCTAAAGTGTCGCGTCTCCTTTTGGAAACTATGATCCTTCTTGTGAGAACCCCCAATTTGGAAGGTGTGAGCATCAAAACTTGTGCCATCTTTACCAAAAAAATCATGTGATCCTAAGAGCACGCCACAGTGACACACCGATTTTCGTTATTTCTGGACTCTATATGCATTTCCTGTAATTAGAATACTAACAAGGCTTACGCCTCTGGCCGCACCTTGCGGGCGAACTGTTTGAATTTTTTTCCCGTTTCTCGAACAATCAATGAAAACTCCCAAAGCGACACACTAATGATCTTGCTAGCTAGCACCCACGTGTAGTTGCGACTATAGAAAATGACTCAAATATAGCAAATGATACCTCAAACGTATGAGAAAAATGAACCATAGGGTACAATGGTGATTTATTACGGTGGAAAACAATTTGGAGGCGAAACGATGAACTCTTGTTTTGATTCAAACGAAAATATGTTGTTAGTTAATGTAAATGTTTTCAAATAGCACACGGTTCACGCACGAACGCCATGTGCCTACCAAACCATGGCCAACGCACCCCCTTGCTGCGCGCGCGGTCTGAGTCGTGCATTCTAATTGGCCAGAACCCAAACCCCACGGATCGTACGTCTGCACCATTGGATGCTCGCAGATCGAACGGCAATCCTCATCCCTTTCGACAGGAAATGCAGTCCGGATAGGATTTGATTTATATGCCAAAATGCATGGTAAATGCCAAAAAATGTCTTTAGTATAGCACACGAGACCTGAAATGCGCCAGCAAATCAAACCCGTGGTATAATGGTGATTGCTTAACATGGGAAAAATCTAGAGGCAAAATGATGAACTCACGTCTTCATTCCAAAATTAGTACATCTTCATTTCAAACGAAATTATTCTCTTTGTGCACACGAGTGCTTAGAGGCAACCGTTTGCATAGGCCTTTCTGCTCGGCGACCGGGGATATTTCTCACCCTTTTCACCTAGGCCGCCTGTCAGGGGAAACGACACCTATGGGATCACAGGGAATCCCTACTACGGTTGGCGGGGCGCGGGGCTGCGCAAAGAGCAGGTCTAAAAGATCAGCACGAGGGGATTTTTACCCAGGTTCGGGCCACAAATGATGCGTAATACCCTAGTCCTGCTTTTGTGTATATTTGGTGTTCTTGAGTTCTTGAACTAGCTGCGGTGCATGCCCAGTCCAAAAAGTCCGAATCCTCCTCCAGTACGCCTCGGGCCTCCTTTTATATGTCAAAGGGGTTGCCACTTTGGCACGGAGGAGGTGGAAAGTATGTACAGTGTACAAGTCTATCGCCTTTCACCATAGGACAAACACATTTAATGCGCTACCGACGTGCCCTCTTGCTTTATTGGGGATGGCAAGGAAGCTCATCCCGTCCGTCGCCGCCTCGCCTCACTCTGACGTGCGTCCAAGCTGACAAGGCATGAAGCGCCATGCTGGCTGGCTGGCTGCTGAGCTGGTGCGGTGGCAGGGTCTTCACGAAGATCCGCATGCCACCATGCAGGTGCTTGACTGGTTGGCCTAGAGGTTTCTTCCCGCCACGTAGGTGCATGCCTAGTTTGGCAGGCTGGTTGCCGCGTCAGAACGGTCGTGGGACAGCCAAACCTCGGTAGGTGCGGGCCTGGTTGTAGCCTCGCAGATGCCCCCGGCAAGGGTCTTGCCGGGGTCTTGTGGGCATCCCCGGAAAGGATCTTGCTGGGGGTCTCGTGGCCGTCCCGACAAGGATCTTGCTGGGGGTCTTCGTCTTCTGGTTCTCATCTAGATTTGCAGGTCTTTGGTCTTCACAAAGATCTGCATGCCACCACGCAGGCGCCCCTGAGCCTTGGTCTTGATGTTTGTCGATGGTGTCAGGACTCTCAGGCTCAAGGGTGGCGGCCTTGCTGGTGTTGGGCAAGTTGCCCCGACAAGGCCCTTTCCAGGGATGTGTAGGCCGCCCCGACAAGGGCCTTGCCGGGGGAATCCACCTTGCCCCTTTTCTCTTCATGCCTCTGGCTTGAGTGCTGCCTCGGCAGCCTTGTACCTTCCCTTCCTCTGCCCCACCAAGCTCGGCCGCAGGTGCGGCTACGACTGCCCGTGCACAAGTAAAGGGGTACAGAAAGGCCCCTACTTTTGTACACCGACAGGAGCCCCCGGGCCTGGGCCACACATAAGCGTGAAGCGTTGTTGGGCCAGGCCCAGAACAGTGCGCGGGCACGTGTGGCAGAGTTTTTACCGCAGTAACTTCTTCACCAGTTGCGCTTCCCCATGATCCGCTTGCATCATCCTGCGGTGAATAGTAAAGAGGCGGCCCACGCCTTCCCCATAAAAAAGAGGAAAATGCGGCGGGGGGGGGGGCTGCTCATTTACCCTCTGTGCCTTTTCTGATCTTGGAACCGCCGTTCCACGTTTCCCACTACGTCCACCTTTTTCTCCATGTACGATCCATGCATGGGGCGGGGTAGGTGGCAGACGTGTAGGGTACGGGAAGGAGCGCCATGGCCAATACCCACACGCCTTTGATTGGCGCGGGGTGGGCGGTCGATGACCTCGCTCGTTACCAATGGCTTTAATGAGCCGGATTTGAAAGGGCTCTTCAGAGGCGTAGAGCCAGTCTTCAGCCTTCTTCGCTGGGCTATAAAAAGGGGACCAGGAGGTGGAGGAGAGGCATCCTCTCGTTTCTTCCCTTCTTCTCCATTCTCCATCCACTGCCATGCCGAGAGGGCGTGGCCGCGGCCGTCCTTTCTCGGCGGTTGAGGAAGAACCAGACTCTCAAGGCGGAGGTGCCGAACGGGATCGCGGTCGGCGAGGTGGTCGAGGCAGAGGTGGGCACGGAAGGGGGACACCCGTGATGCCACCATCTCCGCCACCATCTCCTCCTGCTTCGTCGAGCGGCCCTGTCGGAGACACAGTGCTGGAGTTCATCTTGCAGTTGTGCGAGCAGCCGCGTAGCTGCCTTCGTCTCCCCGAGGCGTTCACGAGGGTGCTGGAGATCGACCAGCTGCCGAGGCTGAGGCTTCACATGGAGGGGTGTTGCAATGGCGGCATGTGGGCGAACACAAGGTTCCCCATCCCTCATGTAATGCTTCTTTGTCGGGGTTGGAAAACCTTCACACGCACCCACTGCTTGATGAAGGGGCACATTCTCCACTTCAAATTAGTGGAGAGCGACCTGCTTTCCGTCAAGGTCTTCGGGCGCTTGGAATCAGGTTAGGGTGCTGCGCGGAGAGCTCGACCGACGATGAGAGCTCCTCCTCGAGCGACGGCAACGAGGAGGGGACCAGTGGGGAGGACAGCGGGGACGGGTCCGACTAGACATCGGAAGCCCCGTCCCTAGGTGACACCAGCAGCAGCACCATCTGCACCTGGCCTTCTCCCCCGCAGAATGATTTGCCGGGGGGTAGTTCTTGGCGGCGGCTCCTCGAGCCAGCTCCTTGAACTTCCTGGGGCCATTGGATCTGGTGGCTGGTGCTGGAAGGCCGGAGAAGACGAAGAAGGCGGGTGGCGGGCCATCAAGTCAGAGCACGATGGCATCGACGCCTTCGTCTCGTATTGCCGGCCCGCTGCCTCACCTTTCGGCTTCTTCCCCGGCACCGTCATCACCAGCCCTCTTCTGGGCGGCCGCCGGGACGTTCTCTTGGTGTCATCTGCTGCTCGTACCTCGCCTAGGCACTCCCTATGCCCTCCTGCTATCCTGATCCGCTTCCTGAGGAGAGGGACAAGAAAGGGATTACGGGCATCTTATCTTTTTTAGATCTTATGCCTGAGGGCATTGTCGAATTTAGACTTTATAACCCTTGCCCATGTTTACGTTCCGTATGAATTGTACCTGTTTAATCAACGTATTAATGAAAAAATGGCGTTTGCTGGGTTCTTTTGTGCGTAAGCGAGGCCCACACTAAGGAGCGAGTCCTTGTTATTTTAAGTAAACAACATCATCCGGCAACAAAGCTTGCCATCCTCCCGCTTTATACCATGATTATACCCACGCCCTTGGCGGGAGTGGGGGCAAAGTAGGATCGGGCCCTTCGTTTGTTTCCCTTCCACCGGAACTACAACCAAATTCCGGCCCAAAAAAGGGGTTTTGGGGTATAGGAAGGAGGGAGCACGGTGGCATAGGAGTGAATGAAGTTTCGTATGTTCAAGTTTCATACGGAAGTGCAAAGTGAGGGAGAAAAGACTTATCTGAATCTGCACCCCCAGCAACCTTGGCTTGCTGGGGTCGGGGTGTCGGTCCGTCTTTTTTCTCCAAACGGCTCTGCAGAAGCGCCTATGCAGCCTGCGAACCAAAAAGGACTGGAAGAGACAGAAAGACACGCACTCAACCTCTATGCTAGGGGAAAGTTTCCGCCAAGCACTATCAACCCTACCAGAGAGAGACTCAACCTAGCATGCATGCTAATTTCTAGGGTGCCAGCACTTCATTTATTTATCTGTTGCTCAGGGTCTGCGCCTGGCTTTGTACCAAGGGTTACATGCCTTGCTGGCAAGGCTTGTACAAAAAGTGGTCTGCCGGGGGGGCCAGCAACCGCGCCTTATGGGTATAACTTGCGAAGATGTTTGATGTTCCAGGAGTTGCTCACTGGAATACCATCTTCGGTCTCCAGGCGGACTGTGCCGGGCCTGGTGACTCGCATTACCCGATAAGGGCCTTCCCACTTTGGCGTCAACTTGTTTGAATTCTTGGCGGATTGGACTCGCCGAAGAACAAGGTCGCCTTCCTCAAGGCTTCAGGCATGAAACTTGCAGCTATGGTAGCAGCGCAAGGCTTGTTGGTAGCGAGCAGCTCGCACAGCAGCCCGAAGAGGATCTTCCTCAAGGAGCGTCGCATAATCTTGGCGCAACTGCTCTTGCTCAAGCTCATCATAAGCGAGCACTCGAGGTGACCCGTATATGAGTTATGTGGGGAGAACTGCTTCTGCCCCGTATACCAGGTAAAGGGTGTCTGGCAAGTGGCTCGATTTGGCGTTGTTCTGATCGACCAAAGAACCGTTGGCAATTCATCAATCCAGTGCCTTCCGCACTTGTGTAGCCTGTCAAAAGTCCTGGTCTTGAGGCCTTGCAACACCTCTGTGTTTGCCCTCTCAGCCTGGCCATTACTTCTGGGATGAGCAACAGAAGCAAAACAAACCTTGTCGCCGAGGTCTTGGATATACTGCATAAAGGTGTGGCTTGTGAACTGTGTGCCGTTGTCGGTGATGAATCTATTTGGCACACCAAAACGGCAGACTAGTCCCTTGAAGAACTTGACGGCTGATTGTGCTGTCCCCTTTCTCACCAGTTCCACTTCTGGCCACTTTGTGAACTTGTTGATTGCAACGTACAAGTACTCAAATCCCCCGACAGCGCGGGGAAAGGGGCCCAGTATGTCGAGCCCCCAGACCGAAAATGGCCAGGAGAGAGGGATTGTCTGAAGAGCTTGAGCTGGTTGATGGAGCTTCTTTGAATGGAACTGACACGCTTCACACTTGGTTACTA
Source organism: Triticum aestivum (assembly GCF_018294505.1). Lineage (NCBI taxonomy): Eukaryota > Viridiplantae > Streptophyta > Magnoliopsida > Poales > Poaceae > Triticum > Triticum aestivum. Next base: position 373,265,289 of record NC_057805.1, read on the forward strand.
GTGCACTTGCATCCCGGAGGGCAGTGGGCCAAAAGAAACCTTGCCAGAATGCCTTGCCGGCAAGGGCCCTTGATCCTATGTGAGAGCCACATATGCCTCCATGTATTTCTGCCAACAACTTCAGTCCGTCCTCCTGAGGAATGCACTTCAATTTGACGCTGTTTGGTCTCCTTCTGTATAGGGCATCATCCACAAACTGGTACATGCTGGACCGACGGGCTACTTTTTCTGCTTCTTCCTGTTCCTCAGGAAGTTCCCCTGTTTGGAGGAAACGGATGGTGCGTTGTGCCCATGCCGGAGCCTGGGGCTCGACAGCAAGGACTAAAGGCTCATCTTCGGCCGCAGGGGCAACTGTCTCTATGGTCAGGGCTTGGGCTCCTGCCGGAGGTTGCTGCTCCTCGGCAAGCTTGGGGCACCCGGTAGCCTCCTTGCTGGTGGCTTCTGGGAGCTCAGCGGGAAAGTACTTGCCGGGGCCTGCCTTCCTTCGCTTGTTCTGTCCTGCTAATGGTTCAATGGATGGCTGAGTTAATTGAAGCACAAAGGTACCTGGTTCCACAGGCAACTTGAGGGAAGCGCGTTTCGACAGGTCGTCGGCAACGCTGTTCTCTGCTCGGGGAACATTCTCTACTTGTAGGCCATCAAAACACTCTTCCAACTTCCTCACTTCATCCACATAGGCCTCCATTAATGGGCTCTGGTAATCCTTGTTAACTTGTTTGACGACGAGCTGCGAATCACCTCTGATGATGAGCTTCCTGATTCCGAGGTCTGCCGCGATCCTGAGACCGGCAAGCAATCCCTCGTACTTCGTCGTGTTGTTCGTTGACTTTTCTCAGGTAAAGTGCATCTGGTCTACGTACTTGAGGCACTCTCCGGTGGGTGCGACAAGTAGCACGCCGGCACCAGCACCTTGTAGTGAGAAAGCTCCATCAAAGTACATAATCCAATCACGGCCCGTCTCCTTGCCGGGAAGGGTGGTTTCTTGAATCTCTTCGTCGGGTGTTGCGGTCCATTCTGCTATGAAAAACTCCACCAAGGCTCAGCTCTTGATCGTTGAAGTACTTTCAAACTTGAGGCCAAAGCTCGACAGTTCCAACGCCCACTCCAAAATCCTCCCGGTCGCATCTAGGTTGTGCAAGATTCGTTGCAACGGGAGGCGGGTGACGACGGTGATCTCATGTGCTTGGAAATAGTGACGCAGCTTTCTTGAGGCCATGAGGAGGCCGAAGAGTAGCTTCTGCATACCAGAATATCTTGATCTAGCCCCCTACAAGAGGGAACTAACAAAATAAACCGGGTGCTGCACCACCTTCTTCTTCTGTTCGACTTCGCCTTCTTGCGCAGGCTCTGTCTTGCCGGGATCGGGCCTTGCCGGTGGTCCCACCTTGCCAGCATCAAGCCGTGCCGGGGAATGCCCCAGCCCATCATCCGACGGCTCGGCCGCTGCCGCTGTTTCTTCCTCAAGTTCCCTCTGCGCCACTAGCGCAACACTGACCACTTGATTCGTTGCCGCTAGATACAACAACAACTGCTCTTGGGGCTTAGGCGCGACTAGTGTTGCCGTGGAGGAGATGTACCTCTTCAGATCTTACAGCGCTGCCTCTGCCTCCGGAGTCCATTCCATTGGACCCGCCTTTTTCAAAACTTTGAAAAAGGGGAGGGCTCGCTCAGCAGATTTGGAGATGAACCTACTTAGAGCAGCAACGCAGCCGGCGAGCCTATGGACGTCCTTGACCCGTCTTGGTGCCTCAATCTGCTCAATCGCTTTGATCTTGTCGGGGTTTGCTTCGATTTCGCATTGAGACACAAAGAAACCAAGAAGCTTGCCGGATGGGACGCCGAACACACACTTCTCTGGATTGAGCTTGAGGTTGATCTTGCGCAGGTTTGTGAATGTTTCCTCTAGATACTGCACGAGCGTGGCTTTGTCCTTGGTTTTGACCACTATATCATCCATATAAGCTTCCATATTTCTATGTAGCTGGGGCTCAAAACCAATTTGGACCGCTTGGGCAAACATCGAACCAACGCTTTTCAACCCGAAAGGCATTCATACAAAGCAGTACGTACCACATGGGGTGATGAACGCGGTCTTTTCTTCGTCTTCCTTCATCACGAAGATCTGGTGATATCCTGAATAGGCGTCGAGGAACGACAGCAGGTGCCACCCGGCAGTGGAGTCCACAATCTGGTCGATGCGTGGTAGAGGGAAAGGATCCTTTGGACAGGCTTTATTGATATTTGTGTAGTCAATACACAGCCTCCATTTCCCATTTGCCTTACGCACCACCACTGGATTGGCCAACCACGTGGGGTAGAGCACTCCTCTAACCAAGCCTGCCGCCTCCAACTTCCTGATATCCTCGATAATGAACTCTTGCCGCTCCAAAGCTTGCTTCCTGACCTTATGCTTGACAGGCCGCGCATGAGGACAAACAAGAAGATGGTGCTCAATCACCTCCCTGGGAACGTCGAGGATGTCGGTTGCTTGCCATGCAAACACGTTGACATTCGCCCGCAGGAAGGCGATGAGTGCGCTTTCCTATTTCCTGTCAAGGGTGGAGCTTATAGTAAAAGCCCCGCCCGTGCCGTCCTCCTTGACGGGCACCTTCTTGGTCTCTGGTGGTGCTGCCTTGGATTTCTAGCTCTTGCTGGTGGAGCTCTCTGGCACACCCTCGACGGGAGCACAGCACTCCGAAGAGGCGCGCTTGCCGGAGTGGGTGCAGGAGGTCTTGGCAAAAGAGGTCTCACCAAAAGGGGCCTTGCCGGTTCTCTTCCCTCTCGGGGCTTCAGCGGCAGGAGCAAGTGCCTTTGTGGCATTTGCTGCAACTGCCTCCCGGTAAAGTTGGTCGGCGCAGATGAGCGCGTCTTTCTTGTCGGAGGGGACGGTGATGACGCTGATTGGCCCGGGCATCTTCAACGTGTTGTAGGCGTAATGTGAAGCCACCATGAACTTGGCCAGCGCTGGGCGGCCAAGGATCCCATTATAAGGCAAGGGGATCTTGGCGACATCAAAACCGATCTTCTCCGTCCCATAGTTCAGCTCGCCCCCAAATGTAACGGGCAACGTGATCTTACCCTTTGGCTGACTCCTCCTCGGGTTGACCCCTTGAAACGTGCCCGTATCCTCGAGATCTCCATCAGGGATTTGCAGCCCCTCGATCACGGCAGGCGAGATCAAGTTCAGACAGGCTCCACCGTCAACTAGCACTTTTGTCACCTTGAGGTTGCGTATTGTTGGTGAAACCAACAACGGCAAACACCCGACTGCAGTTGTGCGATCAGGGTGATCGTCGGTGTCAAAAATGATGGGCGTGTTGGACCACATCAGTGGCCTCTGGGCATCGAACGATGGCTCTGCCGCAGTGACTTCACGCGCCCACTGCTTCAGTTGGCGGTGAGAGGTACGCAACGAGGCGCAATCGTCGACGCACAGAGCCTCCATAGCTTTCTGGAAATCGTGCTCACCGCACTCGTCGTCTTCATCTTGATCGTCATCTCCCTCCTTCTTGTCGCGGCCCCGAGCGGGCCTCTCTGGTTGGTTATCTTTGCCGGGGCAATCCCCTCAGCCGCCACGCTTTTTGCCGGACCACTCAGCACCATCCTGGCCCTTCTCCTTGTCCCGCCTCTCATATTCAACTTTCTGCTTCTCTGCAAGTAGCTCAACCTGTCGGCAGTTCTGGAGGTCATGGCCCTTGGTGCGATGGATCTTGCAGTACTGCTTGTCGGAGCCTCCTGGCTTGTCGGCAGCTGCCAAGGCCCGGCAGGCGGCGCACCCGGTAACTTCCTTGCCGGGGTCGTCAGCCTTGGCCTTCTTGGCGGCACTGGGGTCGTCGGATCCCTCAACGGCAAGCACGGTCTTGCCCTTGCGCTTCCTATTGCGGCGTTGGCCCTTCTTTGCTGGGGCGACGGTGTCTTCGTCTGTGGAGTCGGTTTCCGCACCGGCATCTTCGCCAGGGTACTTCCTCCCTTCTTCAGCTCGAGCACATCTATCGGCCAGAACATAAAGCTCGGCTACATCCTTAACCTTGTTCATCGCCAGCTCTTATTGCGCACATTTTGATGGAATGCACTGATGACAGTGGCGGGATGAACATCTGGGATGTTGTACTGCACACGGCTGAACCTTTGTATGTACTTGCGCAGGGACTCGCTGTCCTTCTGGGGGATGACATGCAAATCACTCACCTGGCCAGGAGCTTGGTGGCCTCTGGTAAAGGCGCCAACAAACTCGTGGCACAGATCCGACCAAGAAGAGATGGAATCCACTGGCAGGTGCATCAACCATGACATGACGTTGGGCTTAAGTGCGAACGGGAAATAATTGGCAAGCACCTTATCGTCGCGAGCCTTGGCAGCTTGCATCGCGATGGTGTAGATGCTCAGGGACTCCGATGGGTGAGTCTTGCCGTTGTATTTTTCTCGACCTCGGGCTTGAACGTGCGGTGGGTGGGCCACTGGAACTGCCGTAGCTCACGGGTAAAGGTTGGACAACCCACCTCGTAAGGTAGGTCACCGGCACCCCCTGGCGCTGGGCGGTCCATAGTGGGTCCCGCGTGCCTCTCTGACTGATGGCGTGCTTCCTGCCGCCGCTTGATAGTGGTCCGAGCGTCTTCCCGAGCTCGCTCCTGAAGAACGACGCCGTAGAAACATATTCACGGGCATCGGCCCGGCGAGCCGGTGGCTGCTGTTGCTGGCGTGGGGGAGGAGAGTGCACCGTGGTCGCAGCAGCCATGGTCCTCCCACCACTGGCGTGCGCCGGCTCAACGGAGCACTGGCACGAGGGTCCCGCTGGTCGCGGTTCATCTTTATTGGCAAAGATGATGAGGCTCCGAATGGTGGCTCTCCACTCGTCGAGCTTCTCTGCGGCAGGAGGAAAGTCGAGGAGCAGTTGCACATGCGCCAGCGCTTCTGTTGGCGTGGGTGGCGGCGAAAGCTGCATGGACCGTGACGCGCTCCGACTTCTAACCATGTTAGAAGGAGCTCTATCACGGTCTCGCGGTCGCGCGCCGCTTCCGCCAGCGTCCAGGTGCGCACGCCGGCACGGTGTGTCCTGAGAGTGATGCAAAGGGCTCTTCCCGCGGCGGCGCCCGGGGGCACCGACGTCACGGCGTTGCTCATCGCGCGTGGCCTGGGAAGGCAGCGGCACGGGCGCCGGCTGGGGCATCATAGAGGTTGCCGCGCCGCCAGTGGGTAGCACCGCCCCGCCCCCCGATCCAGCGGCGTGTGGCTCATCGTCTTGGACCTGAATGACGCCACTGACCTAGCTCCGACTGCCAGAGTGTCATGGATGCTCGCGGGCCGCGCCTCCGGCACCATCTGTGGCCACCCTGTCGCCCGCCCGCGCTGGTGCGGACGGGCCGGCTCTGGACGACCCGATCGCTGTGATCCCCTACTTCTTGGGGGCCATGGCGATGATGAAGCCGATGCGCTCACTTCCAGACCAGATTTTCACAGCTTGTGCCCCCTACCTGGCGCGCCAAAGATGTCAGGGGAAACGACACCTATGGGATCACAGGGAATCCCTACTACGGTTGGCGGGGCGCCGAGCAGCGCAAAGAGCATGTCTAAAAGATCAGCACGAGGGGATTTTTACCCATGTTCGGGCCGCAAACGATGCGTAATACCCTAGTCCTGATTTTATGTGTATTTGGTGTTCTTGAGTTCTTGAACTAGTTGCGGTGCATGCCCAGTCCAAAAAGTCTGAATCCTCCTCCAGTACGCCTCGGGCCTCCTTTTATATGTCAAAGGGGTTGCCACAGTGGCACACAGGAGGTGGAAAGTATCTACAGTGTACAAGTCTATCGCCTGGCACCATAGGACAAACGCATTTAATGCGCTGCCGACGTGCCCTCTTGCTTTATCGGGGATGGCAAGGAAGCTCGTCCCGTCCATCGCTGCCTCGCCTCGCTCTGACGCGCGTCCAAGCTGACGAGGCATGCAGCGCCATGCTGGCTGGCTGGCTGCTGAGCTGGTGCGGTGGCAAGGTCTTCACGAAGATCCGCGTGCCACCACGCAGGTGCTTGACTGGTTGGCCTAGAGGTTGCTTGCCGCCACGTAGGTGTGTGCCTAGTTTGGCAGGCTGGTTGCCGCATCAGGTGCTTTAGTATTCAAAAAGATCTGCATGCCACCACGTTGGCACCCCTGAGCCTTGGTCTTCATGTTTGTCGATGGTGTCATGACTCTCGGGCTCAAGGGTGGCGGCCTTGCTGGTGGTGGGCAAGTTGCCACGGCAAGGCTCTTGCCGGGGCTGTGTAGGCCGCCCCAGCAAGGGCCTTGCCAGGGGGAATCCACCTTGCCCCTTTGCTCTTCATGCCTCTGGCTTGAGTGCTGACTGGCAGCCTTGTACCTTCCCTTCCTCTGCCCTGCCAAGCCCGGCCACAGGTGCGGCTATGACTGCCCGTGCACAACTAAAGGGGTACAGAAAGGCCCCCACTTTTGTACACCAATACCGCCAACACCCCACCCACCATCGGCCCGCGTTTCACTCAATTAGTCCACCCAATCTCCATCACCAGCTCCCCCAGATCCACAACAGAACCCTCTCTGGCACCGGCGTGCTCACCCCGGCCCTGTGCCTGCACTTCGCCGTCAAGCCTACCTCCACTGCCGTTCCCAACACGTGGCTGCCCGTGCCTCGCCGTCTTCGTTTGCTCGCCAGCCACCCTCGAGCATATCGATCCTGTAACCCTCGCCTCTCCTGTGGTCCGGCCGGGTTTGCATTAAGAAACTTGTTAGTTACTGCTCTCCATCGCGATGAGGCATATTTCCTCGCAATCCCTTTTCCTATTTTGTTTCGTATGTTCCCAAATTGGCTATAAAATAACAGAGAGCGTATATATGTTCATTATCTACCTTCCTAACTAGTACATATAAGTTGTATTTGTTCCAATAAGTTACTGCCGATTTACATATCGCGGGCGCCCGAGTCAGACAAACTTAACAAATAAGTCATACATTTTCTAAATTATTGCATGACATGTTTAGATAGCTTGATACCAAGTTGTTAGTTTTATGCGTATCCTCCTTTCCTGAGTTTCGCATGTGTTCTACGTAGATGCCGAGTAGCAGCGACATCACTCATGCTTCAGGCGATGTATCTTCATCTGATTCCGACAACCCTAGGTCTTCAGCAGATGGTGAGGGATCAAGTAATCTTGAATGGGATAGAGCTGCAGCAATTACCCTTCTGGTCAGGAGATGGAGGAATGCTCCAAGGAAGCTCACACACCAGCCTAAAGGTGTATATGAAGTAACCGAGATCGATTTAAAGTCTTGGGCTCCAACTAAACCAGATAAAGCATGCATGGGGTTCAGGAGTGTGTGTGGATTTGTTGGCAGGGCAAGGCACCACATTAATCTGCCAGGGTTTCGGAAGGCTGACACAGAAACATGGCAAAGGATAGTCTGGGAGATCATGGATCACTTCAACGCTCCAGAGCAGTGGATAATGCAGGTGGAACATGTTGCACTGAAGAAGGATAGGGATGCTTGGAGAAACTGGAAGCACATGCTGTACAAGAAGTACTTGAGTGAAGGCAAGGAACTAATCCCCGCATACACCCAAATTACAAAGGTAGGCTGGGCAGAATACAAAAGGGTCAGGGCAACTAAAGAGTTTGCTGAGAAGAGTGCCAGGCAATTGGAACTTCAGAAGAAGAACACACACCCCACCGTATGGGTGTGGCAGGATACTACGGCATGAAACCGATATGGGAATAGGAGGGCAAAGAAGCTGTAGTGGAGGGTGGGAAACCGGCCTTTAGTGAAATCAGGGGCGAACGCGCCAGAGACTACTTGCGGGCACATGCAAGGAGGCATGATGACGGAACATATTACTTTGAAAACTCACGTGACGAAGAACTGTATCAAGTGATGTTAAAGGCTTCCAAGATCCCTGGAAGGTTCTACAGGAACTCAGGGCCATGTGACATTTTGTCCAATGCTCTAGAAACAAGAGAGCCCCATAGCCGTGCAAGGGGTATAGGTGTTAATGTCCTGCACAAGAGGGCTTTCACACTCAGCAAAGAAGAGAGGCTCGGCATGAAAAAGCAAGGAGTGAAATGAAGCAGAATGAACTGTATGAAAGGTTGAGGAAGGGCATGTATCTGGCTGTTCAAAACGATATTGAGGAGTCAATGATGATGCAGAAGACTCTAACACTGACAGATAGCTAGCAGACGGGAGGGAAGGCTGGCATGGAGGGTGTTGCTTATTGCGCGACAACACTGCACAAGAGTTGATGTGCATCAGCTGACCCCAGCGACACTGAGACTGCAGCTGCTCATGATGAAGCTATATCTGATCTATCTCGAATGAAAGACAGATTGAAGGGCATGCTTACACATTAGGAAGTTACATTAAAATGTGCAATGTCTTGGTTTGCCCACCCTTATTGGAAGAGGGCCTCTTGTTGGACAATGTGCCATTGAAGCCGGGCTATGTGAAGTGCTACGTGACTGAAGTTAAGCCTGGATTCAATTAATTTGCCCTGAAGAATGTCCTAGGAGACTTTGATGAGCAAAGGACCTTTGGAGAAACACTGTTACATCACATCCAGTGGCCACAAAAGGAAATAGATTTCATCGATGAGATCCCTGAAGCCCCGCAAAGAGCAACCAATGTCGCCCCTCAACCGGTGATGCTCTCCTTCCCACAGCAGCTCTCGCGTGCTTCCCCCAAAGAACCTAATACTCGTAATCCAACGGCTGATGCATCAACCTGTGATAAGCCGGCCCGACTTTGTGCCATACAGGCCATGTCATCCTCCACCCCAGAGCAGCCAGTGGCAAGGCCTACAACTGCTGAAGACGCACCACCAGTTCAGATGCCGGCCGCTGAAGCAGTGGGGGGAGACCAACCTGCAGCACATGCTCAGCAGACCAACCTGGTGGAATGGACTACTGAGCAGTCTGATGGAACCACCTGCTAAGCAGTCTGTAGGTCTAGAACCGACTGCTCATCAGTCCATCGGTCCGCAGCCGCGTGATCAGCATACCAATGCGTCAGCACTTCCTACTCAGCAAACCAACGTGTCGGGTGGTTGGTGCGACATATGCCAAGGGATGGCTTATCATTGTGGGAGCCAATAAAACGTCGCCGGTGCCTGGAAACGGGATGAGGCGAAGACATGCACGCCGGCGGATCTTACCCAGGTTCGGGGCTCTCCGAGGAGATAACACCCCTAGTCCTGCTCTGCGGGGTCTCCGCATGATCACTAGATCGATGAAAGGTAGCTACAATCGCTCCTAGAGCTGTTGAGATCAAGGGAGAAGAAGAACAAGGCTAGCTCTTGCTTCTCTCTATCTATGGTGTGTGTGTGTGTGCTATGCTTAGAAGCAAACTATGCTCAGAGGCCAACCAAGCTCCCAGGCCAACCCTTTGCATGGGTGCTCCGGGGGGTTTATATAGGCCTACCCCCCGGGGGTACATTGGTAATCCGGCTGGGCTCTGGTCCCAGCCGTCATTGTCTACGCTCGCCGGCCTCTCCGCCGGCTGGTGGGTCCCGCCGGCTGGTGGCTCCCGCCGGCTGCCGGCTACTTGGTCGACAGGCCGGCCCCACCGCCTAGGGTCTTGTCGGCGGCTGCTTACTGTAGCCGCGCCTCTGATGACGAGGGCTTTGTCGAGGTAAGCGTAGCTACAGTGTGCCGCCTCGGGGGCTCTCACTGTAGCCTTACCTCGTCTTGTCTCCTTAATGGGGCTCCTGCTTCGAGGAAGGGAGTAGCCGGCTTCTGGAGGCCGGCTACGCTCTCGGCCGACTGGGAAAGGTCGGGCCGCCTTCACGCCTCTCTCTGGCTGAAGGGGCCCGCCGCCCGCAGGCCGTACGGGAGTCGGTCGTGGGTGACGTCGAGGCCAGCATGGCTACAGTGCCGAGCCGCGTGGGAGACGGCCGTCCCGTACGGCCTCCTGTAGCCATGCCCGCCTCGGGCTTTGGGGGTAGTGGGCCGCACTGTGGCCACACCCCGTCGTGTCGCCGTTATGTGGGAGTGGCTTGGAGTGGTTGTGGTCTCGGCCGGCTCTTTGGAGTCGGCGTCCTTCTCGGCCGGCTTCTTGGAGTCGGCCACCCCGTAGTCGTCCTGGGGAGGAGTTGGTGAGGCTGGGTCGCCTCCCGGGAGTCGGCTTCAGAGGTAACCGGCCAGGGAAGGCGGCCCAATGCTCGGAGTGCTTGGAGGCCCGAAGGCCTGATAATTTTTTCAGAAGTACCAGGGGCAGTCGGTCAGGCTACCCGTGGCCATTTACTCCGACAGTAGTCCCCGAAGCTGATTGGGCTTCGAGGTGGAGTGGGGTTTGAGAAGCTCGATCAGCTTCCTATCGTGACAAGCCGGCAGCTGGGAGCCGGCCTTGGTCAGGCGCGCCGCCTGAGTCGAAACCTTCTGGAGTCGGAGGGTGGGAGCCCGATGGCACGTGCACCGGGCCGCGGGCCGGCCATGGGCCATCGGCGAACCACGTGGCCGGAAAGCCTGCCAGCCCACGCGCGTGACGGGACGTCGCCGCAGGGAGGGGGCCCGCCACGTCCGCGCCCCGGCCCAGGCGCGGATCCTTTGTATCCCGAAACCGCCCGCACGTCCCGTGCGGCAGTTTCGGCTCGCATTTATGCGCAATAATCGCGAGACGTGGGGGAGTGGGCGTAGTTAATCCCACGTCCCCCCCCCCACGTCCGGCCTCTTCGGCCTCGTGAGGCTATAAGTAGGGGGAGGTGGAGGGCGGCAGGCCCTCGCACGCTCCTCCTACTTCCACCGTCTTCTTCCTCTTGCCAGTTCTTGCGACAGCGCCTCGCCGCCGCGCTCTTCCACCGCACGCTCCTCCGCCGCCGTGCTAGCTTTCGCCATGCCTCCCACCGTAGAGCAGCTTGGCGGGGATTGGGACGGCTCCAACGTCCATGACGACCACGTCGACTTCCTCCGCGACACGCGGCGGCTGCCCAGCGCAGACAAAGTGGAGGTCCGCCTCGCGCCGGAGAAGGAAATCTCGCCGAGGCCGCAGGAGGGCGAGCGGGTGGTCTTCCGCTCGCACTTCTTGCGCGGCTTCGGCCTGCCAGTGAGCGCCTTCTTCCGCTCCTGGCTCGAATTCTATCAGCTCCAGCCGCACCATCTCACCCCCGACGCGGTGGTGCTGCTCTCCGCCTTCGTCACCCTGTTCGAGGGCTATCTCGGCGTCCTCCCCACCCTCGAGCTCTGGGGGGAGTTCTTCCAGTCGAAGCTGGGCACGCGCAGTAAAGGCATGCCGGCTCATACTGGCGCCTTCATCACGTCACGGAGATCAGCGGCCGACAACCCCTTCCTCGTCATCACGCTGATCCAATCGGTGAAGAAGTGGCAGAAGTCGTACTTCTACGTGCGGAACATCGCTCCACGGGGCGACTACATCAACCTGCCGGCTTACGTAGCCGGCCCTACCGGCGGGCAGGCTGCCCCAGTGGTCCTTCCGGACTGTGACGCTGTCGCAGGCGGGAAACGCCGCCATCGCCCGACTGCGGGTGATGGTCCAGTCGGAGGGCCTGACGGGGCCCGACCTTCTGGCCTCGTTCGTCACGCACCGGGTTCTTCCGCTCCAGAGCCGGCCTCATCTGATCTGTCAGATGAGCGGCCAGCTCGATCCGAGCCGAATGTGCACCAACGAGATGCCGCGCCATGAGGTCGCCTACATGGTGAACTACCTTGCGAACTGCGAACTCACCGAAGAGTGGCAGTTCGGCAAGGAGCCGTATAGCCGAGCCAATCCGCCGCCTACGTTATGCTCTCCCTGTGTCTTTTTCTCTCTCTTCGTTGCCGAGTTCCTCTGGGCCGACTCTAACTTAGTCGGCTTGTTCTTTGACAGAGTCCTCTTCTTCGGCCGGCCAGCGGGTCAGACACGGAGCGCCGCTTCGTCCCCGACCGGACCGAACATGACCTGGAGGACCCCGACCTGGCGGCGGTCCATATGGACGACGACGTCGAGCCGGGCGGAGGCCAAGCCGGTGGCGAAACAGGCGGCTCCGGGTTCACTGCCACCTTTGACGACTGGCCGAACGAGGATGAAGCCGAAGTCGTCCCGCGCCGCCAGCCGGCATCTGGACGCGGCGCGGGCTCCTCTGCCGCGCAGCCTGCTCGGGGTGGAGGCCAGAAGCGTCGTGCCGCCCAGGGCTTGTTCGGCAGCCGAACGAAGAAACCCAGAGGCGGGGCGGCAGCCACCAGGCGGGAGGAGGCGGCCGCGAAGGCGGCTCGTTTCCGCAAGGTGGTGAAGCAACAGCAGACCATGTCAGCGTAAGTCCGAATCTTTCTTTGTGTACTCTCTTTCTTTCTTTTCTTTGGTGGTTCTTGAACTCTCGTCTTTTTCTTCAACGATCAGAGCTCCGTTGTCACTTGAGCGGGCGACTGCCGGCTCCGTCGTCGAGTCGCCAAGGGGCTCTGGGAGCACCACCCGCCGTGTGGACCCCCGCGCCGACCTCCAGGAGGCGACGGAAAGGAACGCGCGGGAGGCGCGGGAGGAGCAGGAGGCACGAGAGGCGGAGGCACGGAAGGCGGCCGCTGCCCAGGCGGCACGGGAGGAGGAGGAGGTGGCGAAGGCACTCGCCGAGGTCGCAGCCAGGGCCCAGGCAGAGGCTGAGGCCGCGGCGGCGGCGGGGGAGGTTTTGATGGTCACCCCGCTACGCGTCATGGCGCCTGGGGACATGGAGCCTTCGCCAGGGGGAGCCAGCGGCGACCAGCCGGGGCTGGGGGGAAGCGGCGACGACGTCATCATCTTGGAGAAGGCGCCGGAGCCGACCCCGCCAACTGGGGCGGCCCAATGTGGCCGGCCTGATCTGCCGCCTGCACAGTCGGCGGAGGGTGAGCCGGCCGCGAGGGCTGAGGTGGCGGTCCGGGTGCCGCCAAGCCGGCGTGCGGGGAAGGCCGCGTCGGAGCCGCAGAAGGCTGCGTCGGAGCCACAGCCGGCCGCGGGCTCTAGCTCGTCGGCCCGAGATGCAGAGGCGGCCAGCGCTACCTCGGGGTGTGCGCCAGGCGGAGGGACGGCCGTAGTGAATGTGGCTGCACAAGACATCCGGACCCGGCTCCAAAGCCAAGCCGCGGTGCTGAGGCAGTTCACCGACGAGTTCCTCGCAACGCGGGCGGCCATCCGGGTTAGTACTCCCGTCTTGTTTCTTCTTGACTTTGCTTTTTTCTTGATCTTGATTTCTTCCGTGGGTGCGCGTCAGCGCACCCACTGGGTGTAGTCCCCGAGTTCCGAGTCGGCTGCTGAGCAGGCGGCTTCGAACTTCTTGGAGGTTTTGCCTTTGCTATTTTTGTTCTCACTTCGGTCTTCTGTCCATCTTGCAGGACTACCACAACCTTCGAGCGGCCGCCTTCAACTACCAGGCTCGGGAGCTAACTCAGAAGACCGCCGATCTTACTGAGAGCCGAGGTACGTGACTTGATCTTTATCTCATGTGGGGGCGCGTCAGCGCACCCACTGGGTGTAGTCCCTGAGATTCGGGCCGACTGCTGACCAGTCGGGTCGGATCTTCCTTGTCGATTTCTTATTGTTCTTCTTCTTCTTCTTCCGACTTTGCAGCGGCCAACGCCAGTCTGAGGGCACAGCTGGGGGAGTCCCAGACTGCTCTTCGTGCCAAGGACGCCGAGCTCGCCGCCTTGGTGCAGGAGCACGACCGCCTGGCCAAGAAGTTGGCCGACCAAGAAGAAAGCCACAAGGCGGCACTGAAGGCGGCGCAGGACCGCGAAGCCACTCTCCAGGCCGAGTTCGAGACGGAGGCGGCCGGCTGGGCTGAGGCCAGGCAGACTCTGGTCTCTGGCTACGGCCAGATCGAAGATCTGGTTGACGGTAAGCCGCCTACCTCTCCGTCCTTTCTTGCCATCTGCCACTTTGGCTTGTTTTCTGATTTTGGTGTTCTTTTCTTCCTTTCTTCTTCTTTCTTGCACAGAGTATTTCCCTAGCTATTCTACTGCCGCCAACCAGACCATCGAGGCCCGTCGCCAGGCGCGGAGGCAAGCCGGCTTTGAAATCTCGCCAACCGCCGGCCGCTCGCTGGAGGAACAGCTCGTGGCGATCCAGGCTCGCATCCAGCCGGCTCATCGGCTGCTCTGCCGGCTTCAGCGTGCCGGGGCGCAGGTCTTGGCCGCCCTCTGGCCTGGCCAAGCGGTTCCTCGCACCCCCAGTCAGACCGCCGACTGGCTGGAGGTGGCAGTCGGCCGCTTCGAGGCTTGGAAGGCCTCGGCGGCTCGCTCCGGCGCCAGGCGGGCGCTGGAGTTCGTCAAGGCCTGGTATCCCGGCCTGAACCTGGAGCAGCTGGCTACCTGGCGGCAGCAAGCCGACACGGAGCTGGAGCCGGCGCGGCCGACCATCATTCGGCGGGCTTCGGCGATCACCGACTACACCGACACCAGCGTCTTCGCCCCCGAGGTGGACGACAATGGAGTCGCCCAGTCGGAAGAGTGGTTCGGGCTGGACCCGGCGTACGGCGAAGACTCGGCGGAGGAGATCGACTCCAGCGACGAGGGTGAAGAAGAGGAGGAGGAAGGTGAAGATGCCGAGCCGGCTGGTGCTGCAGCCGGCCAGCCCCAGCCTAACCGCACCTCCAGCACCACGTCGCGCGCCTCCACGCCTCCTGCCGCAGGTGGTGGTCAAGCCGGGGCCCGCTAGTCGGCCACTCCTTCAGCCGGCGAGGCTGCCTTCACCGACCAGCTCGGCCTCCATGTCGCGCCCTAGTCGGCCGTCTTTTGCTTTTCCTGTCTTGTTACTCTTTAGAACAATGTTTGGTTAAATTCGCACAATTCCACCCACTGGGTGTATTCGAACTTATGTCTGTTGCCGGCCTGTTGGCGGCTTTATGTATATATAACTTATGCATTTGGTCTTTCCTTGTACTTTTGCTTGTTGTCCTTCTGCTTTTTCCTTTGCCGCCCTCCCTTGGTTGCCGCCTCCCCACTCAAACAGTTGCTCTGCAATCTGTAGCCGGAGGAGTGCCTAGCCGATTGGGGAGGGGGAAGTACTTTAGCTCTGCTGGACTAAAGCTAAGTTTTTTTAGGAAGCCGGCCAGCCGGCTACTCTGGTAGCCGGCAGGCATGTTTGGAGGCCGTCTTTTTGCTATATAGGTTCGTAGTTCCTTAGCCATTTTTCGTGTGGGCGTCCTTTCTGTCTTCCCTCTTGCTAGTCGGACAGTCAGTTCTTTGAGCTGCGACTTTCAACAAGAGAGGACTCGGGAGCCGGCGCACTACTTTTCTGACTTTAGGAAAAACTTTTGATATAGCTCAAGGCGGCCAGTCCCTGGGCCGACTAGTCGAACCCGGTGCCGGACAAAAATTCAAAATGTAATAATACACTCATGGATATGACACTCGTCATTCATAGATAAATAAAAGGCAGTCCCCGAGTACTGTTCGGGGGGCCTGTTGGTTTGTATTTAATACAAAAGGGGAGCATGATACATACTGCTTTTCAGCTGTAAAATCGTCTTAGGAGGTTTGCGTTCCATGGTCGCTCCGAGTCCTTGCCGGAGTCGTCTCTCTTGCGTGCTCTTGGTTTTTGTGCGTCGATCAAGTAGTAGGAGTCATTGCCGAGTGCCTTGCTGACGACAAAGGGGCCTTCCCAAGGGGCCGAGAGCTTGTGCTGGCCGGCTGTTCGCTGGATCAGCCGGAGCACAAGGTCGCCCTCTTGGAAGGATCTTGGCTTGACCTTGCGGTTGTAGTAGCGGCGCAGCCCTTGCTGGTAGATGGCGGACCGGCTGAGGGCTAACAGCCGGCCTTCTTCCAGTAGGTCGACGCCGTCTTCTCTTGCTTCTTTGGCTTCCTTCTTCGTGTACATGGTGATCTGAGGCGAGTCGAACTCGATGTCTGTTGGGATGACAGCCTCGGCACCGTACACGAGGAAGAATGGAGTGAAGCCGGTTGACTTGTTGGGTGTAGTGCGTAGACTCCAGAGGACACCGGCAGCTCTTCGAGCCAGCAGCCGGCCGATCGCTCCAGTGGTACAACCAGTCGGGGCTTGATGCCGGAGAGGATGAGTCCATTTGCTCGCTCAACCTGGCCGTTTGACTGCGGGTGGGCAACGGACGCTAAGTCCAGTCGGATGCCCTGCGTCACGCAGAAACGTGCCAGTGCTCCTTTGGCGAAGTTCGTGCCGTTGTCGGTGATGATGTTGTGCGGCACGCCGTACCGAGTAGTGATGTCGGTGATGAATGTTACGGCAGTCGGCCCATTGAGCTTCTTGATTGGCTTTGCTTCAATCCACTTTGTGAACTTGTCCACAACAACAAGTAGATGTGTCAGGCCACCGCGGGATGTCTTGAAAGGGCCCACCATGTCCAGTCCCCAGGCGGCAAAAGGCCAAGTGAGGGGAATGGTTTTGAGGGCAGAAGCCGGCAGGTGTTGCTTGGAACTAAAAACTTGACATCCTTTGCAGCTCTTGACTATTTCTTTAGCATCCTCCAAGGAAGTCGGCCAGAAGAAACCATGGCGGAAAGCCTTGGCCACAAGGGATCTTGAGGCTGCGTGGTGGCCGCATTCGCCTTGGTGGATGTCTTTGAGGATTGCCACTCCTTTTTCTGGCTCGACACCACGCTGGAAGACTCCAGTGACGCTGCGCTTCACAAGCTCTCTGTTGATTATTGTGTATGTTGCGACTCGTCGTTGCACTAGTCTTGCTGAGATCTCGTCAGTCGGCAGCTCTCTGCTGACTAGGAACTTGAGGATGGGCTGGGCCCATGAGGGAGCTGTGACTTCTTCTTCTGTTAATGTGGCCACCATGACTCGGGTGGGTGGGTTGGGTGTTGCATTGGAGTCGGCCACCGCTTCTTGTGTTGTTGCAGTCCCCGGGCCGACTGCTGCAGTCCCCGAGCCAGGTTCTGAAGTCCCCGGGCCGGGTGCGACTACGGTAGTCCCCGGGCCAGTCGTCGAAGTCCCCGTGCCGCCTGCGGGATTTCTCCAATCGGATCCGGCTGTTTCTGGTGCAGGCGGTACGAAGATGGAATCCGACTCTGGAGACGGCTTGATGGACGGCTTGAGGAGGCGCTGGAGGGAGACGCCAGTCGGTATGGCTTGTCGGGTGGAGCCGATCCGTGCTAGGGCATCTGCTTGGTCGTTGTCGGCCCTTGGCATGTGAAGGAACTCGCACCCTTCGAAGTAGCCGCTTATATGCTGGACGAGGAAACGATAGCTCGGCATGTTCGCGTCCTTGGCGTCCCAGTCGCCAGATGATTGCTGGACCACCAAGTCTGAGTCGCCGTAGCACAGGATCCGGCGTATGCCGAGTTCTTTGGCTAGCCGGAGCCCGTGTACGAGCGCCTCGTACTCGGCGATGTTGTTGGAGGCGGCGAAGTGGATCTGCAGCGTGTACTTGAGCTTGTCGCCTTTGGGAGAGGTGAGGACGATGCCGGCTCCCAAGCCGGTGCGCATCTTGGACCCGTCAAAGTGCATCCGCCAATGGGTAGAGTCGGGAGCCGGCGGTAAGTACTGGGTCTCGGCCCAGTCGACGAGGAAGTCGGCCAATGCTTGTGACTTGATGGCGGTGCGGGGTTGATAGAAGATCGTGTAGGGCGCCAAGGCAATGGCCCATTTGGCCACCCGGCCGGATGCATCCCGGCTGCCTATGATCTCGGCGAGCGGGGCAGTGCACACGACCGTGATGGGGTGCTCTTGGAAGTAGGGCTTCAATTTCTTGGCAGCGAAGTACACTCCATAGCACATCTTCTGGTAGTGCGGGTAGTTTTGCTTTGAGCTGGATAGTACTTCGCTGAGATAGTAGACCGGCCTCTGGACCAGCTGGGCTCGGCCTTCCTCCGGGCGCTGGACCACAACAACAGTGCTGACGACTCGGCTAGTCGCGGCGATGTAGAGGAGCATGGGCTCCTTCTCAGTCGGCGCTGCCAGGACAGGCGGAGTGGTCAACATTTTCTTCAACTCATGGAAGGCTTGGTCGGCTTGATCATTCCACTCAAAGTGAGTGGACTTCTTCATCAGTCGGTACAAGGGGAGAGCCTTTTCTCCTAGTCGGCTGATAAAACGATTCAGGGAGGCTAAGCAGCCAGTGAACTTCTGCACATCTCGCAGCTTGGTGGGAATCTCCATCCTCTCGATGGCCTTGATCTTGACGGGGTTGCACTCAATGCCGCGTTCGGAGACTAGGAAGCCTAGCAGCTGGCCGGCTGGCACTCCGAACACGCACTTCTCGGGATTGAGCTTGATCTGGAATCGGCGCAAGTTGGCGAATGTTTCTTTCAGATCTTCCAGCAAGGTACCGCGCTTCTCTGTCTTCACCACAATGTCGTCTACATAGACGTGGGCATTTCTGCCGAGTTGTTTCAAGAGACATTTCTGCATGCAACGCTGAAAAGTGGCACCGGCATTTCTCAAGCCGAATGTCATCGTCAGGTAGCAGAAAGCTCCAAAGGGTGTGATGAAGGCAGTCTTCAGGCAGTCAGCCGGGTCCAACTTGATCTGATGATACCCTGAGTATGCATCCAAAAAACTTAACAGCTCGCATCCGGCTGTGGAGTCTATCACTTGGTCAATCCGTGGCAGAGCAAACGGATCCTTTGGGCAGGCCTTGTTCAAACTCGTGTAGTCTATACACATACGCCACTTGTTATTCTTCTTCAGAACCAGAACTGGGTTGGCAAGCCACTCTGGAAAGAACACTTCCATGATAAAGCCGGCTGCAAGGAGCCGGGCTATCTCTTCTCCCACAATTCTTCGCTTCTCTTCTGACAGTCGGCGCAGGGGCTGCTTGACCGGCTTCGCATCATCTCGGACATGTAATTTGTGCTCGGCGAAATCCTTCGGGACACCCGTCATGTCCTTTGGGGACCATGAAAAGATTTCTCGATTCTCACGGAGGAAGTCGACGAGCTCGCCTTCCTATTTACTGTCCAAGTTCGCCCCAATGACAGCGAACCTCTCCGGGTGCTCCGGGTCCAGAGGTATCTTCTTCGTCTCTTTTGCAGGCTGGAAGGAGCCCTGCGCGTCACAATCCTTGGGGTTGGGGGACAAGGCCGGCTGCTTGCCGGCCATGGCCACAACCCGTTCCAACATCTTCTTCTCTTCTGCCACCACGAGGGACTCGGCCAGCCGGCTACTGGCCATGGCGCACTCGGTGGACTTCTTGTAGTCGCCGGCTACCGTGATGATCCCCTTCGAGCTCGGCATCTTCATCTTCAGGTAGGCGTAGTGGGGCACAACCATGAACTTGGCCAGAGCAGGTCGGCCAAGCAGTGAATGATAGGGGCTCTCCATATCCACTACCTCGAACCATATTGCTTCCCGGCGAAAATGATCTTTGTCCCTGAAGAGAACATCCATTTTGATCTTGCCGATTGGAGAGCAAGACAGGCCGGGTACGATACCATGGAAGACGGTGCGGCTCGGCATGAGCTGCTTCGCTTTGATGTTCAGCTTCTCCATGGTATCGCGGTACAGTATGTTGATACTGCTTCCGCCGTCTATCAGGACGCGGGAAAATCTGGCAGCTCGCCTCTCCGTCGCGAGGGTGACGTCCAAGACCATTGCATAGGAGCCGGGCGAAGGCATCACCTCTGGGTGGTCGGCCTAGCTCCAGCTGATTGGCTTTTCTGACCAGTGCATGAACTCGGCAGTGCTAGAGGCGACTGCATTCACTTCTTGGTGCTGTCGGCGTCGGCTGCGCTTGTCACCGGCTTGACTAGTGAAGACGACGTAGGCGGTGTGCTCTTCGGGGAATTCGTCTTGGATGGCGCCGACTGCCGGCCGAGCCGCCGGCTGCTGGGGAGCTGGAGGCGGCTGGCCGGGAGGCGGAGGCGGCACCATTCCCTCACCCTTGGTGATGCGGGTGAGCCAGTGGCATTTCCGAGTTGTGTGGTTGGACGGCTTCGCGCCGCTGTGGAACTTGCAGGGGGCATCGAGTGCTTGTTTGTAGGAGAAAGACGGCTGCCAAGCCGGCCTTCCACCCTTCTTCTTGGGAGCGGGCCGATCTTTGGGCTGCTCGTCTTCAACCGTGGCCACCTACCGACTGGAGGAAGTCGGCATGGGGCCCTTGCGCTTGTGGTCGTTCTGGTAGGGGCGCCGATTAGGGTCGCCAGCCGGCGTTTTGGGAGCCGGAGCAAACACTTTCCCCGAGGCGTCCACTCAGAGCTCGGTCTTCATTGAAGAGTCGGCGGTGGCGTATTTGTCGGCGATGACCAGCAATTCATCGAGGGTAGCCGGCTCGTCGCAGAGGAGTCGGTGCTTGAGGAGGGTGCCCTCTCGGCACCCGGCGGTGAAGTACTCGATGGCCTGGACCTCGTGAACTCCCTCGCAGGAGTTGCGGAGCTCGGCCCATCGCGTCAGGTAGTCGCGAGTCGACTCGTTGGGCCCCTGGACGCAGAGGGAGAGCTGGCGAGGCTTGGGAGGCCGCTTGTAGGTGCTGGTGAAGTTGCGGACGAAAACTTCGGTGAAGTCCAGCCAACTGTTGATGCTGTAGGGCTTGAGGCTGTTGAGCCATGTGCGCGCCGTGCCTTGCAGCATCAGGGGGACGTCCTTCACGGCGACGCGCCGATTGCCGTTGGCTATGCTGACGGCCGTGGAGTAGTCGATGAGCCAGTCCTCCAGCTTTACTGAGCCGTTGTACTTGGGCGTGTCTCTGGGGAGCGAGAACCCTTTGGGGAAGGGCTCGTCGCGGATGCGGGGGCCAAAGCATGGCGGGCCGACATCGTCTTCTTCTTCTAACGCCAAGGATCGAGCAAGGCGGTCGATCCTGTGGCGGGCGTCGTTCTCGCCGACTCCTTCTCGGCGGCCGAATCGGTCGCCAAGAGTCGGGTGTGTAATAGGCGGCGGAGTGAGGCGTCTTCCTCTTCGAGGCGGGGGAGGAGGCAGATTTCCTTGGTGCTCTATAGCTCGAGGGCGGCCATCCGCGTCGCGCTCGATGGTGATGCGAGTCCGGCTGCGGCTGGCAGCCGGCTCCTTGTCTTTCTTTTGGCGCGCGCCACTCGCAGTCGGCGAGCGGGACGTCGCGGCGTGCTCCCGGCGCGGGGGATGACTATCAGCACGGGCGCCGGCTTCGTGCCGTTCTGCAGCCGCGTCGAGCAGCAGTTGGATCCGTCTCGTCATGTAGGGGAGCTCATTGGCTCCCAGCCCATTGAGCTCTTCTGCAGCCGCCTAAGCGGCTCGCAGATTCTCGAGCGGGGTGTCGTAGACGGGGCGATCTGCACCCAGCATGCTGGCGACGGCTGCGCCGCGCTTCTGGACGAAGCCGGCTCGGCTCGGGCCGCTAGGCGGCGCGGTCGACTTCGCGCTGGTGGGCCTCGGTGAGGCGTCTCATCGAGGCTATCTTCTGGCCCTCCGCGATGAGGGCAAGGCGGCGTGCCTCCAGGGTCTCGACGTCGGCGTCGGTCGGGATGGGGACGGAGAGGTCGTGCATCGCCGCTTGCTGGGCGTCGCGGGCATTCTCGCCCGAGTTGGAGACGTGGCTGATGACCAGCACTTCGGTGACAGCGCTGCTGCCGCTGTCAGCTCGAGGGAGGGGGTCGTCGAAGACCACCACGTCGGAGGGGTAGGCGTCAAGCGATGCGGTGTCGGAGTCGATGAGCATCGGATCGGTGGAGCCGATCGACTCCATGTCCGTAGTAGGCTCGCTGGAGACGTGAAGTTGGTCGAGGAGGCTGACGAGGCGGCTCTCGGGGTAGTCGGTGCCTGCATCGAACGCAGGCTCGTCGGAGATGCGAGTCTCGCCGAGCAAATCGGCGAGGCGGCTCGCTGCGTAGGCGTCGTCGACGCCTTGCAGCGCGTCGAGGCAAACGCCATCGGGCGCAGCAGGCTGGCTGCGCTCGCGGGGGAGGAAGAGGGTTCCCGTCCAGAACAGGTCTCCGGATGACGGTGGACCTGGCCCCACGGTGGGCCCCAAATGTCGGGTGGTTGGTGCGACATATGCCAAGGGATGGCTTATCATTGTGGGAGCCAATAAAACGTCGCCGGTGCCTGGAAACGGGATGAGGCGAAGACATGCACGCCGGCGGATCTTACCCAGGTTCGGGGCTCTCCGAGGAGATAACACCCCTAGTCCTGCTCTGCGGGGTCTCCGCATGATCACTAGATCGATGAAAGGTAGCTACAATCGCTCCTAGAGCTGTTGAGATCAAGGGAGAAGAAGAACAAGGCTAGCTCTTGCTTCTCTCTATCTATGGTGTGTGTGTGCTATGCTTAGAAGCAAACTATGCTCAGAGGCCAACCAAGCTCCCAGGCCAACCCTTTGCATGGGTGCTTCGGGGGGTTTATATAGGCCTACCTCCCGGGGGTACATTGGTAATCCGGCTGGGCTCTGGTCCCAGCCGTCAGTGTCTACGCTCGCCGGCCTCTCCGCCGGCTGCTGGGTCCCGCCGGCTGCCAGCTACTTGGTCGACAGGCCGGCCCCACCGCCTAGGGTCTTGTCGGCGGCTGCTTACTGTAGCCGTGCCTCTGATGACGAGGGCTTTGTCGAGGTAAGCGTGGCTACAGTGTGCCGCCTCGGGGGCTCTCACTATAGCCTTACCTCGTCTTGTCTCCTTAATGGGGCTCCTGCTTCGAGGAAGGGAGTAGCCGGCTTCTGGAGGCGCTCTCGGCCGACTGGGAAAGGCCGGGCCGCCTTCACGCCTCTGTCTGGCTGAAGGGGCCCGCCGCCCGCAGGCCGTACGGGAGTCGGTCGTGGGTGACGTCGAGGTCAGCATGGCTACAGTGCCGAGCCGTGTGGGAGACGGCCGTCCCGTACGTCCTCCTGTAGCCATGCCCGCCTCGGGCTTTGGGGGTAGTGGGCCACACTGTGGCCACACCCCGTCGTGTCGCCGTTATGTGGGAGTGGCTTGGAGTGGTTGTGGTCTCGGCCGGCTCTTTGGAGTCGGCGTCCTTCTCGGCCGGCTTCTTGGAGTCGGCCACCCCGTAGTCGTCCTGGGGAGGAGTTGGTGAGGCTGGGTCGCCTTCCGGGAGTCGGCTTCAGAGGTAGCCGACCAGGGAAGGCGGCCCAATGCTCGGAGTGCTTGGAGGCCCGAAGGCCTGATAATTTTTTCAGAAGAACCAGGGGCAGTCGGTCAGGCTACCTGTGGCCATTTACTCCGACACAATGCGTTGGCACGACCTCCTCAGCACATCGAAAAGTTGGCACCACCTGCACAGTAATCCGACATAGCTTCGACGCATGGTCAGCAGTCCGATGCCTCTACTCCTATAGCCCAACAGTCCATCACAACAGCACCGCCAGCTCAGTGGTCCGGCATAGATAAACCGTCTGCTAAGTAGTCTGTCGAAGGTTCACCGTCTGCTCGGCAGTCTACCTTGCAGCCAACTAGACGTTCTGCGAGAAATGCTTCAAGTACCAAGAAGGAAGCGGCCAAAAAGGTTGCACCCGCGAGGAAGCACGGCGGGAGACCGAAGAGGAAAGAGAAAGATTGCCTCTTACTTAAAGCACTCATCGCCCAGAACCAAATTAACAGCAGGTTGTTCGAATCGGGGAGTAATATTATTTCTGACGGCATGGATGATGAAGAAGTAGATTTGTTGCTTGCTAAAAGTTAAGCAGGCGTACCATTTCTTGTTGGCGAATACTTTGATGAGTGCAGCTCCAGTTGCCGCGAGTTACATGAATATTACATGGATCAAATGTCAGCAGGTCATCATGGTTTGTTAATCCACTACAACAGAGATCATTTCGACACGATGCTGGTTCAATCAATGTGAGTTTCGAGGACTTACATATCTTCTTAAACTTCAATGAGATGGATGCCACTCTTATTAGATGCCTGATTTTGTAAGTACTTAACAAACTCTGATCAACTTCTCTATACAAAGTTGTAAATGATAAATAGCTAACTGCATTTTATTCCTCTCAGGGGATTGAACGCGCAGCGAAGAAAAAGGGAGAGTGTGTATTTCATAGATCCTGCATTAGCTAATGGCACAACATTAGATGGTAAGGACCTACGGGACTGGGCCATTAATACGGTCTTCCCTATGTTTGAAAACACGTCCCATGCAGAATCATTTCTATGGCCATATCATGAACGGTAAGTCAAGTAAACTACTCCGCATACACTAATTGTCTTTCAGATTTCGACATAATTCGTAAGTTCATGGCTATCTTAATATGTAGCGATCACTGGATATTGGTATTCATTGTTCCAAATATGAACACTGTTTACTACATGGATTCTCTCAGAGAGTCAACAAACGCTTAGGATCTGACGCATCTTCAGCAATTCATGGATAGGCATTGAATTCTATGATGTTGAAATTAATTTGCATTCATATCTGGTTCAATAATTGATGTTGTCAAAGTTCATCTTCATTTGCAGTGCGCTCGCATTGTGGAAAACTAAACCAGGGAACGTGTTCAAGAGGGAACTACCTCTGTAGCACGAGATTGTTTCTCCAGTAACACATTGAAATCCGTTATTTTCAGAAAATTTATCCAACAGTCTGCAAATACCTTTTCTTACGCTAGTCAAATGTTCAAGCTTCTAAATAAACCTCTTTCTATTTATGTCCAAAGAAAAAATAATACATCTAACATCGGTTAGGTTGTTCCTAACAGGACAAATACATGACTAATTCTATACAAAAAATTTCAGTGTCCGCAGCAACAAGCAGGGACCAACCTTTGTGGATACTATGTTTGCAGACGCATGATCTCCATCTGCAAATCTGCTGATAGTTGTGAAGATCCTCGCGAATTAGTGCCAGTAAGTCTATCTTAATTAATATCTTCTACTCCACTCATATGGAACATGCTGATCTTAAAAATACTGCAGCTCATCTTAGAACCGAGGACCCCTCAACCGCTCCCCGCCGGTGAATTGTTGATGGTTCGGAGATTTATCAGTGACTTCTTCCTGAATCACTACATCAATCCCACTGGTGATAATGAAGATTTCAGCATGCGTTCTCCTGAAATATTGAGTAAGAGTTAGCCGCTAAACATATATGCATGGATCCATTGTTTTCCATCTGACGAGGTCTTCATATTTTGTACACTATGATTAATTATGTAATGCATATATGTATGGACAAATCATTGGAATTTAGCTACCATATGTTCAATTGCAATTGTTGCAAAATCTGATGAATGTTCTTCATGTGGACACTATTTGTTCAATTGAATATTGTGGCGAGTTTGCTTTTTGCATGCCGATTCAAAATGGGGTATTTTTTTAACCTGGCAATTGCTCTGCACACGGTTCAACTAAATGAGTGTGTGCGATCCACATCGGAAAGCATATGTCAATCATAGTGGAACTGTCGATGATACACAGCAGATCGCAAACGATTTGCAGCGCTACTACGTGTGCGTAGGGTTTCTGGAACCGTTTGTGATATCACATTATCGCACAAGAGAGCTTGGAGTAAACCGTGCCCAATGTAAAATACAATCCCAGGCGTAGATTTTTCAGGAAACGTGTGGGATCCCAAACGAAAAGCAGACGTCACTCTTGCTGCAACCGTCGGTGATACACAACAAATCACAAATGGTCTGCAACACTTGTATGTGTGCGAAGGGGCTCCTGAACCATTTGTGATAGAACATTATCACACACTATAATTGTTGGGAAACGCGTGCGATGGAGTCTTGCATGGCAGACGGGTTCCACAGAAAACTCGTGTGCGATGGGGCACATATTGCACACAGTTCATATGATGGCCTGTGTGCCTTACATAATGTTTCCCAAATGGTTCATTACGACACACCGCTTGATTTCACTGCATCATTAGAAACGTTTAATCACCGATCCCACACGTGCGAAAGAATTTAGTGTGGGCTGCATCGCACACGATTACATTTTGCAAGGCCTCTGGATCATGGCTCCATATCCCCGACGGTTTCTGGGTCGTGTGGGGAGGATCCCTCTATCGCCCAAACTCACTTGGCGACAGTTCCAAACGCCGTCGCGGAAAGGGGTTAAAAACCGTTTGTATAGCACCTCGTTGTACCAGCGTGTAGCCATGAAAAACCAATCGGGAGCCCGTTCCGGCACCCTACCGGAGGGGAAAATCATCACTGGAGGTCATCTTCATCATTCCAGTAGTCTCCATGATGAGGATGGAGTAGTTCACCCTCGGGGCTGAGGGTATGTACCAGTAGCTATGTGTTTGATCTCTCTCTCTCTCTCTCTCTTTCTCTCTCTTGTGTTCTTGATTTGGCACGATCTTGATGTATCACGAGCTTTGTTACTCATAGTTGGATCGTATGGTGTTTCTCCCTCTCTATCTTCTTGTGATGAATTGAGTTTTACCTTTGAGGTTTCACTATTATCAGATTGAATACTTTTATGGATTTGAGAACACTTGATGTATGTCTTGCGTTGGATACCCGTGGTGACAATGGGGTGTTCTATTGACTCACTTGATGTATGTTTTAGCACTCAACTCGCAGATTCCCGAGGTTACATTGGGGTAATCTATGCATAGGGGTTGATGCACGTTTTCATCCTTGTTTCTTCGGTAGAAATATTGGGGCACTCTTTGAGGTTCTTTGTGTTGGATTGAATATTATGAATCTGAAGTTGTTTGATGCATACCGTATAATTGACCCACGGATACTTGTGGTGACATTGGAGTATCTAGGTGACATTACGGTTGATTGATGTGTATCATATGGTGTTATTTTAGTACGAACTCTAGGGTTGTTTGTGACACTTATAGGAATAGCTCAAAAGATTGATCAGAAAGAATAACTTTGAGGTGGTTTCGTACCCTACAAGCAATTTTATCTTATGTTCTCCGCGATAGGAACTTTTGAGTGACTCTTTGTCGCACGTTGAGGGATTTCCGTATGATTTAATTATGTTATCATTGTTGAGAGACTTTGTACTAGTGAAAGTATGAACCCTATGCCTTGTTTTCAAGCATTGCAATACCATTTCTGCTCACTTTTACTACTTGCTACCTTGCTGTTTTTATATTTTCAGATTACAAAAACCTATATCTACTATCCATATTACACTTGTATCACCATCTCTTCGCCTAACTAGTGCACCTACACAATTTACCATTGTATTGGGTCTGTTGGGGACCGCCTATAAGGTGTCTAGCATGGAAGATATTGCGAAACAAAACTTTACCTTTCTATTTCGGAACCGCCTATAAGGTGTCTAGCATGGAAGATATTGCGAACTCTCGGTCGTTGCATTGACAATGAAAGCATACCTCTCAAAATTATATTCATCTCTGTTTTAAAAGCTTCGAGCTCTGGCACCTCTACGAATCCCTGCTTCCCTCTGTGAAGGGCCTATCTTTTACTTTTATGCAAGAGTCAGTAGTATTCCTTCTCATTTCAACCCCAATTATTCTCTAGTTGGAAAGCATCATGTGGTGGGGAAAGATCCAAGCATATATGGACATTCAAATATATTTTATCATGAATTATTATTGTTGACAATTATCTATATGATAAATAAGTTGGGAGGTGAAACATTAAGCCCCTATCTTTCTCTGTGTTCGATGGATGCTATTTGTTCTCAAAATATGCTTCGAGTGTCGACAATCATGGAAGACTATATGATAGTTGAGTATGTGGAATTTGCTAAAACAAAGCTCTTACATAGACCCTTCCTGAAAATAAGATGAATTGCAATTGTTTGATGACTGAGAACATAGTTTGTTAGTTTTCAAGAAAGTTTATGCTCTATGCTTTAACATGTGAATAGCTTGTTACTTGATCATGAGAAGTTTTATGAGATGAGCTATTGTTTTATGATATATAATGATGCCAGAAAAATTGAATGAAATTATCATTGATCAAACTTGTGCACTTGCTAGCATTCACACTTCATAAATTATTTCTTTTATCATTTACCTACTTGAGGACGAGCAGGAATTAAGCTTGGGGATGTTGATACGTCTCCAACGTATCTATTATTTATGAAGGATTCATGCCATGTTTATAAAAAAATTATATGGTTTTGGTATGATTTGATTAGAACTAACCCGGACAAACGTTGTTTTCAGCAGAACTACCATGGTGTCGTTTTTTGTGTAGAAATAGAAGTTCTCGGAATGGGCAGAAAATTTACGGTGATTTTTTATGGACCAAAAGAGACCCCCGAAGCACCGGAGCCAGGCCAGGAAGTGACTGAGGAGGCCACAAGCCTAGGGGGCGCGTCCCCCGGCTTGTGGGCCCCTCGGGCACCCCCCCTTGATGTGAGACCGACGCCAAAATTTCCTATGAATACCCAAACCTCCGAAAAGAACCCTAGATCGGAAGTTTCGCCGTCGCAAGCCTCTGTAGCCACGAAAAACCAATCGGGAGCCCGTTCTGGCACCCTGCCGAAGGGGGAAATCATCACCGGAAGCCATCTTCATCATCCCGGCAGTCTCCATGACGAGGAGGGAGTAGTTCGCCCTCGGGGCTGAGAGTATGTACCAGTAGCTATGTGTTTGATCTCTCTCTGTCTCTCTCATGTTCTTGATTTGGCATGATCTTGATGTATCGCGAGCTTTCTTACTATAGTTGGATCATATGGTGTTTCTCCCTCTCTATCTTCTTGTGATGAATTGAGTTTTACCTTTGAGGTTTCACTATTATCGGATTGAATACTTTTATGGATTTGAGAACACTTGATGTATGTCTTGCGTGGGATACCCGTGGTGGCAATGGGGTGTTCTATTGACTCACTTGATGTATGTTTTGGCACTCAACTCGCGGATTCCCGAGGTGAAATTGGGGTAATCTATGCATAGGGGTTGATGCACGTTTTCATCCTTATTTCTCTGGTAGAAATCTTGGGGCACTCTTTGAGGTTCTTTGTGTTGGATTGAATATTATGAATCTGAAGTTGTTTGATGCATATCGTAAAATTGACCCACGGATACTTGTGGTGAGATTG
Organism: Triticum aestivum; assembly: GCF_018294505.1. NCBI lineage: Eukaryota > Viridiplantae > Streptophyta > Magnoliopsida > Poales > Poaceae > Triticum > Triticum aestivum. The sequence goes on from NC_057805.1 coordinate 373,294,051, forward strand.
GAGTATCTAGGTGACATTAGGGTTGATTGATGTGTATCATATGGTGTTATTTTAGTACGAACTCTAGGGCTGTTTGTGACACTTAAAGGAATAGCTCAAAAGATTAATCAGAAAGAATAACTTTGAGGTGGTTTCGTGCCCTACAAGCAATTTCATCTTATGTTCTCCGCAATAGGAACTTTGGAGTGACTCTTTGTCACACGTGGAGGTATTGCCATATGATCTAATTATGTTATCATTGTTCAAAGACTTTGCACTAGTGAAATTATGAAACCTAGGCCTTGTTTTCAAGCATTGCAATACCGTTTCTGCTCACTTTTACTACTTGCTACCTTGCTATTTTTATATTTTCAGATTACAAAAACTCATATCTACTATCCATATTACACGTGTATCACCATCTCTTCGCCGAACTAGTGCACCTATACAATTTACCATTGTATTGGGTGTGTTGGGGACACAAGACACAAGAGACTCTTTGTTATTTGGTTGCAAGGTTGTTTGAGAGAGACCATCTTCATCCTACGCCTCCCACGGATTGATAAACCTTAGGTCATCCACTTGAGGGAAAATTGCTACTGTCCTACAAAACTCTGCGCTTGGAGGCCCAACATGAGTCTACAAGAAGAAAGGTTGCATAGTAGACATCACATATACCATTTTTTCCGCCGGGTTTGCCCTTTTCATGTGTCTGTTCAACAATGTTAGTAGTACGATATACAAATATGTGTGGAATTTCATAGATATACCCTATAACTGAGTTTGAAGCCATTCCCTTCTCCTTGAATTTTTCCGTCATACGGATAGTGTTCTCCCTTAAGTTCCCCCCCCCCTCATTTTCTCATACTCAGGTTGTGTGTTGGGTGCAGCAACTGTAGAACAAAGACGAAAGAATGAGATCAATGGAACAATCCACAAATACAAATGGAACAAAGACAGTGATTGTGTGGTCCATGAATACAAAATACAAATGTGATAACCTAGATCTACGTATAATCGTGTTTTCAACTGACTAGACCAAGTACACTAAATTGTAAACACTTGTACGGTGCCTAAATTTTAATACTTGAAAGGAACATAACATGAGTAACAACATGCAATCAAATCTATAATACACAAGCAGGAAACACCCGGATACGAACCCTAAGTTTGAACTGGTGTGGAGTTAACCATGGACTTCTTGAATACAAGCGGATAAATCGAACATGCCGTACGGATCTTCAATGGCTGGGGTAGTAAGGGAGGGGGAGATGATTATTACCTGTCTGTTAACGATTAGTTCGTGAGGTCGACGTCATAGGAACCTTGTCAACCTTCCTTCTTGAATATTTATAAGCCTTAGCAGTTGAGTTGTCAATTTGAACACACCTAAGAAGTTATTTCTCTGCAGCAAAATATTAGTAGCATGGTAATATGATAGGTTTGATAGCAGTAGTAACAATAGTAGTTTTGTAGCAGTTGGAACAGCAGTAACAACAATAGTAACTTGGCAAAGACAATATGAGAAAATCATAGGCATGGAGTAGCAATGTATATCTGGATGACATTCATCATGTAACAGTCACAACCTAGAGCAATACATAGTAGCTTCAATTCATCAATTATGTGTAGGCATGTATTCATATATAGTCATACGTTCTTACATAATAAGAACTCGCATAACATCTTTTGTCCTACCCTCCCATGGCAGCGGGGTCCTAATGGAAACTGAGGGTAATTAAGGTGCTCCTTTTAATAGCAAACGGGAACAAAGTATTATCACATAGTGAATACATGAACTCCTCAAATTACAGTCATCCCCGGAAAGTATCCCAATTATTGTCACCTTGGGGTCTATGGTTGAGAACAATAACAGCTGCATATAACTTGCAGATAGGATCAGGAACTCAAATATATTCATGAAAACATAAAGGGTTCAGATCTACAATCATGACACTCGGGCCCTAATGACAAGCATTAAGCATAGCAAAGTCATAGCAACATCAATCTCAAAACATAGTGGACACTAGGGATCAAGCCCTAACAAATTGACTCGATTACATGACGAATCTGATCCATCTCTACCTCTAGTATGCCTACGATGAAATTACTCACTCCCGGTGGTGAGCAGGGTTTTGATGAAGCAGGGTTGTGATGATGGCAGCGAGAATCTGCTCTCTCTGGAGCCCCAAACGGACTACATATCAGGCCTCCCGATGAAGAACAGGAGGTGGCGAAAGGTTCTTATCGTAAAACTTGATGAAACTTTCTCTCTGATTTCTTTTATCGGGAAGATGGTACTTATGGAATTCTAGGTAGGGCAAACAGAGCATTGAGGGGCCCACAAGCTCAGGTGGCGCGCCCTAGGAGGGCGCCATCTGAGCTTGTGGCTCTGTGGCCCCCTCTAGTAGATCTTTTCGCTAGTATTTTTTATATATTCTGAAATAATTCTCCATAAAATTTTGTCCAATTCTGATAACTTTTCTTTCTGCACAACAAAACAACACCAAGGTAGTTCTTCTGAAAACAATGCCAGTCTGGATTAGTTTCATTCAAATTATTAAAATTACAGTCCAAAATAAGAGCAAAAGTGTTTGGAAAAGTCGATACATTGGAGACGTATCACCACCAAATCTTGATGGCTCAAGAGGATGAGGAGAAAACTATATTCAGTCCATGTGGCGCGTACTGGTATGTATAGATGCCTTTCGGACAAAAGAATGTTGGTTCAATGTTTCAGAGGACTATGCAGATTGGATTTGGCTGCAACTTCATTGCACTGTGGAAGCCTGCATGGATGATATTTTTTCAAAACCTGACACCAATGAACGCTCGCTCAAGATTTGGAGGAAACTTTTGCCAACCTTGGCAAGATGAAATTGAAGCTCAACCCTGAGAAGTGCGTCCTTAGCGTACCTTTCGGGAAACTCCTTGGATTCTTCATAACACATTGAGGAATTGAGGCCAACCCGAACAGGATTGAAGCCATCAAATGGATACAATCACCGACGCGCATAAAGGCTGTCTAGAGGTTGAATGGTTGTCTAGCTGCACTCAGAAGGTTCATTTCAAAACTCGCCGAGTAAGCCTTGCCATTATTTAAGGTTCTGAAAAAGGTAGGGCCTTTGGAATGTAAAAAGGTCAATATGATTGACTGGAGGGGGGGGGTGAATAGGAAACTACCAATTTTTAGCTTTTCTTGTCAAATTAGGTTAAGCAACAAATAGGTTGTCTAGATAAGCAATAGGTGAACAACCGATATGATGCTAGCAACAACAAGAACAACACAAGCAAGCAAAGGATATACAACACAATACAAACTTGCACAAAGTAAAGGTAAGAGATAACCAGAAGTGGAGCCGGTGAAGACGAGAATGTGTTACCGAAGTTCCTTCCCTTGAGGGGGAAGTCCATCTCCGTTGGAGCGGTGTGGAGGCACAATGCTCCCCAAGAAGACACTAGGGCCACCGTATTCTCCTCACGCCCTCGCATAATGCAAGATGTCGTGATTCCACTAGTGGTGCCCCTTAAGGTGGCAACCGAACCTTTACAAACAAGGTTGGGGCAATCTCCACAACTTAATTGGAGGCTCCCAACACCACCACGAAGCTTCACCATAATGGATTGTGGCTCTGAGGTGACATCTTCTATCTAGGGTGCTTAAACACCCAAGAGTAACAAGATCCGCAAGGGATTAGTGGGGGGAATCAAATATCTCTTGGTGGAAGTGTAGATCGGGGCACTCCCAACCAAACCCTAGAAAATCAACAAGATTGGTTGGCTAGGGAGAGAGATCGAGCGAAAATGAACCTTTGAGAAACAATGGAGTTTGGGGAAGAAAGAGGCAAGTCTTCTTGGGAAATAAGACCCCCTATATATAGTTGATGACCCACAAGTATAAGGGATCGATCGTAGTCCTTTCGATAAGTAAGAGCGTCGAACCCAACAAGCAGCAGAAGGAAATGACAAGCGGTTTTCAGCAAGGTATTTTCTACAGGCACTGAAATTATCAGTAACAGATAGTTTGGTAATGAGATAATTCATAACGGTAACAAGTAACAAGTGTAGAAAAGGTGCATCAAGGTGACCCAATCCTTTTTGTAGCAAGGGATAAGCCTGGACGAACTCTTATATAAAGCAAAGCGCTCCCGAGGACACATGGGAATTATTGTCAAGCTAGTTTTCATCATGCTCATATGATTCACGTTTGTTACTTTGATAATTTGATATGTGGTGGAGCAGTGCTTGGGTGCTGTCCTTACTTGGACAAGCCTATCACTTATGATTAACCCCTCTCGCAAACATCCACAACTACGAAAGAAGAATTAAGATAGATCTAACTATAGCATGAAACATGTGGATCCAAATCAGCCCCTTACGAAGCAACGCATAAACTAGGATTTAAGCTCCTGTCACTCTCACTACTAGGAAAAGGCCTACTAGTGGCGCACCAGTTTTGCCTACTAATGGCGCACTACTGGTGCGCCACTAGCACCACGCCACTAGTATTTTTTACTAATGGCGCACCAGTGGTGCGCCATTAGTATCTGGTA